>NC_045958.1:87172497-87472497 GCF_010909765.2 Amblyraja radiata | reverse complement strand
GTGTGGGGTGAGAGGACCCATTGCTCCTCCCGTGCAGCAGGTGGGGCTGGAGATGTTTTGTATATAAATTGTTCCTGTCTGGACAGTGAGTGTACAGTTATTTTGAGTTGTCTTGCTGCCAGCATTAAAGACTTCTGTTGCAAATTGAAGACTCTCTGTAGATCTAGAAAAAGAACACAAAAGTAGGGCATTTAGACTTAAGATGAGGAAAACCTTTTTCACCCAGAGAGTTGTGAATTTGCAGAATTCTCTGCCTCAGAAGGCAGTGGAGGCCGATTCACTGGATGCATTCAAAAGAGAGTTAGATAGAGCTCTTGGGGCTAGCGGAATCAAGGGATATGGGGAGAAGGCAGGAACCTGATTGTGGATGATCAGCCATGATCACATTGAATGGCAGTGCTGGCTCGAAGGGCTGATTGGCCTACTCCTGCACCTATTGTCTATGTATAAAACCCACCTGCCCCTTCCCTGTAGGTATGTTGCAAAACTTACCTTCAGCGTCGCTGCAGATCTGTCACTGCCCGTGTGTGCGATTTTTGCGCCTTTGAGAGGGGGGGCGGGTGTAAAATGCGATTTTCTCTCGGCTATTCAAATCGAGGTTGTTCAGCTTACTTAGTTGCTGACGAAAAATCGCTGCGACATTAGTTCGCTGCAGCTATTTTTAAACTAAATTGGTTTATTTAATTGTTATAGTAGGTTAAAAATAATCCTCTAAACCCGCGACCGCCGCCAACGGGACAGATCTCATGTAGGGGACAATGCAAGGTAGGCTGTTTATTTTTACATTAAAAAGCGCTTCTTAGGATCCCTTTATACAAAATTTTATGTTGCGAGTAGCTGATTTGGGGGCCCATTAAACCCCGCAGTATTTTTCTGGTCACGTGGGGTACAAATTTACCGCAATGGGAACGTTCCAAACCATCGCGTTCCACACGATCCCACTTGAAAGCTGATTTAAATGGCCATTAATTTACAGCAAATGAACACTAAATTCCTTCCATTTGGCCTATAAATTAATGTCAATGAGATTTTAAAATCATGTTTTATTGTGAATTCTTGTCTGAATGTTCTTTGGACACTTAGGCTATTTAAAAATGTTAATCTTTCCTTAAGAAATGGATAGATGTTTAGATCTAGTAATTGAATTTTGGAATTAGCTACAATTGGGTAACTAACAAATTATATGCTTTAATTTCAGGTCATCCAAGTAAGATTGGTTAATATTTGTTTCAGATTGCTTCAATCTATAATAACTGAAAATTTCTTTCAGTTCTCTTAATTTTTAATAAAGTTATGGGCTTTAGACTGTCCTCGATCACAGCTTTTGTGTTAAGTCAATGGAAAATCAATAGGGAACAAGATGCTAATTTCCAAGTATGAAAATGGCCATAACTTTTTTAATACTGAAGATATGAAAGTGAGTTAGGTGTCAAATTAAACTTCTTTTTATGCTTTAACTGATGGGGTAAATTGCAGACTTGATTTTTAAAACATTGCTATTCCCTGTGCCCCACCTGGACACACAACCATATCTGCCCTCCCCATCCACCAATATTCCTTCCTCTGGCTTCACAATTCACACTTCTATCCTTAGCTTACACCTTTTGTCTTTTCATCTCTAGCCTTTGTCTAACCATCTGCCTATCAAAAACCCCCTCACCTGTAACCATCAATAGCTCATCCGACTTTGTCCTCCTTTCCCACCACAATGAGTTTGAGGAACGGTCCTGACCTGAAATGTCCTAAGTTCATGTTCACAAGTTATAGGATCAGAATTAGACCATTCGGCCCCTCAAGTCTACTCTGCCATTGAATCATGGCTGATCCATCTTTCCCTCTCAATCCCATTATCCTATATTCCCTCCTGACACCCGTGCTTATCAAGAATTGATTAATCTCTGCCGTAAAAATATCCATTGATGTGGCTTCCACAGCCGCTGTTGCAATAAATTCCACAGATGCATCACCCTCTTACTAAAGAAATTCCTCTTCATCTCCTTTCTAAAGGTACGCCCTTTGATTCTGAGGCTATGGCCTCTGGTCCTAGACTTTCCCACTAGTGGAAACATCCTGCCCACACCCACTCTATCCATGCCTTTCAGTATTCAGAAAGTTTCACCCAGCCATGTTCTCCAGAGATGCTGCTTGACCACTGAGTTACTCAAGTGTTCTTTTTTTCTCTCCATCTTTCCTGTCCCAGTACTGTGGCTCCCCTTCAACAAGCTTCCTGCTAATCTTTATAAATAAAGGTAAACTGGTCAGCCATGGTCAGCTCCACTCCAAAAAAGAAGGTAATTCAATACAAAGCTGTGGATTACAGGCAATACTTCTCTGAGCACATGTTCAGAAGCTGAGTTCCAAGTCAACATCAACTCTGTGAATCAACACAGTCACTCACCAACTGCAAAACAAAGGTCATCTACCAACTCTACCACTGCCATCCAAAAGTGGCCCCTCCGACTAAACACTACAGTGAAGGCACACTTCAGTGAAGACTGTGAGGAAGACTTCTCCTTTCCGTGAAGGTACACATCGAAGATCAAATTCACTATAGCCATTGATGCACCCGCACAGCCTATGGCCACCAGAGATAAACGAGTCCATGCCGACCAGCAATCACCGATGCACTAGTTCTATCCTACACACTAGAGACAATTGACAGTGTGTACGACAGAACTACAGCAGTGGTTCTATCTTTCTTCCCACGTAACTACAGTAGTGACCCTACATTGCAAAGACAAAAACATTGTGACAGTGTAGGTTTTCCCCGGGAGTTCTCCTCCCCACTTCCTCCCTACCACAAAGATGTGTGGGCTTAGAGCACAACTGACCTCCGTGATCTGCATGAACTGCCATCCTCGAGCGTAGAGACCCGGCCCGGACCCCCCACCTCCTCTCCCCACCCCACTTCCTCTCCCCTCACCCCGGTTGCCCCCTGCCTCCTCTCCCCCCACCCTGGGTACCCCAGCACACCAGCTCAACCTCACACACCACAATGTGTAGGATTTAACCAGCACAATGGAGCACCTGAGGCCAGGATTGAACCAGGGCCTCCATGCGCCCGGTGCCACGACGCAGCAGTTCCACCAACGACCACAGAACCCGCACAACCCACAGAAGCCAAACATACCACAATCCACATGACTGCAATGCGGGAGAAACCGGAGCACCTGAAGTCAGGATCGAACTCAGGTTTCTGTCACTCTAAGGTAACAACTCTACCCTGGTGCCACTGTGCCATCCCAAGGTATTGTGTACTTTGTGTCCTTTACTGTTTATTGTGTAGTGTATGTTTACTGGCTTTCCATTAGTACCCTACATATTCTGGGTGGCACGGTGGCGCAGTGTTAGGGTTGCTGCCTTACAACGCTTGCAGTGCCAGACCCGGGTTTGATCTTGAATACGGGTGCTGCCTGTCCAGAGTTTGTACGTTCTCCCTGTGACCGCATTGGTTTCTCCGAGATCTTCGGTCTCCTCTCACACTCCAAAGACGGACAGATTTGTAAGTTAATTAGTTTGGTTTTAGTATAAATTGTTCCTGGTGTGTGTAGGGTGATGTTAATGTGCGTGGATCACTGGTCAGCGTGGACTCGGTGCTTTTTATTTAACCCTCTTATTCGGTTATAGCGGACATTGGTAAAAACAGATGCCATCTCCCCCGGAGTGGTCGTTTATTGCAAAGGTTTACTGTACATTTCATTAACTTCATGCCTGCCTACTAGTTACGAGTGGCCAGTTGTGCTGAAGTTCTGTAACTGCTAGTCCCAAATCAGCCAGCAGAGGTCTGTAAACACCACATTTTGTAGCTGAAGACCTTTATTTTGAAGCCCTTTATTCCAGCAAACAACTCGGTTTTAATTTATTCCATTTGTTAAAATTATTGCCCCATCAATTAAATATTGAACTTCACATTTTGTTTAAATATGCTTAATGCAGAAATGTGGAATGAAGTACATTGGCCTGAAGGTTGTGCAGGAATTATGAGATCTGGGTGCTTTTGCAATTTAGTCACTGAAGGTGGCAGAACATGTTGAGAGAGTGGGTAAATACACAAATAGGCTCCAGGATTTCAGAAAAGGAGGCAATGGGTGTAAAATCAATCATGTTACATTGCCGGGACGCAGATAGTTTGGTACCCATTACCGGTCACCACAATTTATGAAATACCTAGAGAATGTCCTGGATAGGGTGGATGTGGAGAGGATGTTTCCACCAGTGGGAGAGTCTAGGACCAGAGGCCATAGCTTCAGAATAAAAGCATGTACCTTTAGAAAGGAGATGAGAAGGAATTTCTTTAGTCAGAGAGTGGTGAATCTGTGGAATTCAGAAGAATGAGGTTGAGAGGAAAAGATAGATCAGCCACGATGGGCCGAATGGCCTAATTCTGCTAAAACTTGTGATCTTATGTAAAGAATTACAAGGATAGTCTCAGATATGATACACAAGAGAGGCTGGGATTAATCACTAGAGAACAAAGAAAGTTCAAGGCTTCCTTTGATTGATGTGCACTTGATCATCAAGATTCTCATGAAAGTGAATGAAGGGAAAGTATTCCCTTCATTCACTTTCATGAAATATCTGGTTCATCACAAAGAACAGACATGAGTTATGGAAGTGGTAACAGTCTTTAAGGGATTCTGAAGAGAAAACAAGCACCTGCAATAAAGAAATGAATGGACTGAACACTCATTCGTAACACGGGAATACAGAAAATAGGAGTCGACCAATTGGCCTCTCAGGCCTGCTCCACCTTTCAACAGGAGCATGGCTGATCTTCCTCTTTAGTACCTGTTCCAGCTTTCTCTCTGTACATTTTACAGTTAGGATGAAGAGCTATATCTAACTCTTCAACAGATAGTAACATTCTGATAATTTGCTGTTCAATTATACAGAAATACTGATAGTTGTGCATCTGCCCCATCAGTTGATATTTCCCCTGCTCCTTTTAAACAAAAGTTTAGTTTAGTTTATTGTCACGTGTACCAAGGTACAGTGAAAAGCTTTTGTTGCATGCTATCCAGTCAGCAGAAAGACAATGCATGATTACAATCAATCAATTTACAGTGTATAGATACATGATAAAGGAATAACGTTTAGTGCAAGGTAAACCCAGCAAAGTCCAATCAAGGATAGTCCGAGGGTCACCAACTTACCAGATGCTCATTTCCTACATCTTTAAACTCACCAGGGCCCTTTTCCCACACTTCTTTGAGACACTGGGCACCATTTCCCATGACCCCTTCAATCTCAGGACCACTTCAATCTCAGAGCCCATTCCGTGCCTCATTTAAGCTCACTGGGTTCACTAGAACAATATTATACCTCTGTAACATCTAAAAAACAAAGTAAAATTCCTATCTTATCGTCTGCCAGTCCTGCACTACCAAAGTCCTGAGCATGCTGAATTAATGTAGTTTTACAGTATTTGAATATATTTAATATCACATGTAGAAGACAAAGGACAAAGGACATTTATTGTCACATACACCATTCTGGTGTAGTGAAAGTTGAGTTGCCATTTGCAGCACACCAGTAAAGAATTTAACATAAAACATAAAAACATCCTCCCACAATGGTTCCCACTGTGAGGGAAGGCAACAAAGTCCAGTCCTTTTCCTCTTGTTCACCCCGTAGTCGGGGCCTATTTGAGGCCTCCGCAGTCACCACAATGGCGGCCCGATGTTTCAGGCCCTCTCGCCGGACGATGGAGCTCCGGCGTTGGGAGAACACTCTTCAGTGGCTTGGAGTGTCTGGACGGCCGCCTGCCGCCAGCTGCCGAAGTCCACAGCCCGAGCTGGTCGGAGCTCCGACACTGGCGATCTCGGCGAGAGATCCCATGCTCCGCGGTGTTTAAAAGTCAGCACCGCCGCGGCTGGACTTCCGCAGACCCCACAGCTCCGCGATGTAGGAGTCGGTGGTCTCAGCACTCCGGAGCTCACCATAAGGCGACCCGGGTAAGGCATCGCCCGTTCCGCGATGGTGCTTCAGCGCTGCTCCACCGCCGAAGCTGAAGTTCTGGCCAGTCCCGGCAGGAAACGCCGCTCCAGGCCTGTTAGTAGGCCGCGAGGAAGGGGCAAAGATACGGCTTGGAGAAAAGCCGTATCTCCGACCAGGTTGGGACTGAGAAATGCAGTCACCTCCCCCCCCCCCCCCACACACACACACATAAAAAAGATTAGACCTCCAAGACTAAACTTTTTAACATACTAAAAAGTTTTTTAAATGGTGAAAAGACGGACAGCTGCAGGCTGGGCAGCCATACTCGACGGCGCCCCCACGTCCATTTATAAAGCAACATGATTAAATGTAATTAATGCTTTATTCTCCTATACATTATGGCAATCTATGGAGGTACCAATATCCTGGCCATCAGGTTCACTGGTGCTACATGGATGGGTTTAAACTAGATTTGCAGGAAGGTGACATCCAATGCAGGTGAGAGGCTAGAAGTTGGCATGGATAATGATGGTGATGAATGATATATTCCGGACAGCAGAATGAATAACAACTTACATGCAGGCTGCCTGGATCACCAGAGAGATTTATTACCCAACATTCCCTACTTATATACAACACCAACTCATTAGTATATACATGAATATGCATGAATACATTACACTGCTCTCCATTTTATAAGTATTAAATCTAAGTACACAGTTACATTTTTGTTGTTGTGATACTTGATTTAAACCAGTATTAATGAAATTCTAAATGATTAACATAATATATTTATTTTACATATTTACACATTTTCATTTTACTTATACAGTAAATTAGTTAACTTACAAACCTAACCTGACTACTGGTTTAAGGATCCTGACTGATCGTCTAACAGTAACAGGTGTAACAGGTTTAGGTGTTGACTCAACTGTTGGCTTGTTTTGCTCTGTTTTAGTACCCTGACTTTGACCAGAGGAATCATTTGATCAACATGAACACTTTTGATCCTATCTCCAACTTCAACTAAGTATTGTTTTGTTCCACACACTTCCACTATTTTCCCAACATCCCAGTTGTCTCGACTGGACTTGTTGAGAGGACTGAGAACACGAACCTGCTCATCTGGCTTGAAGTATCTCTCTCTCTGTTCGGTGTGGCGGCGCCTTGCGGCAGCGGCTCGACTGCAGTCCATCCATTTTCTCTTTCTTTTTGTCTCGTTAGATGTTTGTTTTTGGTTTTATTTTTTAGCTGTGTATATGTGAGAAGGTGGGGGGGGGGTGGGGGGTTGGGGGAAACGTTTTAATTTCATCCCTGTACAGGGACCCGACCGTTTCCCTGTCGGGTCTCCGTTGTCGTTGGGCCTAACATCATGGAGCCGGCAGCCTCCAACCAGAACCAACCTGAGGGCTCCAGTCATGGAGCCTGCGGACTCACCATCGCGGAGCTGGCTGACTTCGGAGCGTGGAGAGCTGTGGTGGCGCGCGGCTGCGACCCAACTTTGGAGCTTTGGAGACTCCGGCTGCAGGCCCTGTGGACAGTAACATCGGGAGCTTGCAGGTCCCTGGTGGGAGACCGCTTTTCGGAGCTCCCGCAACGGCAACTTCTCCCGCCCGAATCGGGGGTTAAAACGACCCGGAGCGGAGCCTAACATCGCCCCGCGCGGCTTTAACGGCCGCGGGACTTACCATCGCCCGCCGGGGCTCTAACATCAAGTCCTGGAGCAGGGCCTTACATCGCCCCGCGCGGCTTTAACGGCTGCGGGACTTACCATCGCCCACCGGGGGCTTTAACATCAGGAGCCCCGGTCGCCTCGACGCAGCATTTGGACTGCTTGACCGCAGGAGAAGAATAAAGAACAGGGAAGAGACAAGACTTTTGCCTTCCATCACAGTGAGGAGGTGTTTGGAGATTCACTGTGATGGATGTTTATGTAATTTGTGTTAATTGTGTGTCTTGGTTTTTTTTTTTGATGTTATGACTGCAGGAACAAAATTTTGTTCGAACCATGACAATAAATGGCATTCTATTCTATTCTATGCTATTTTTGTGGGAGTCAAAATGGCGTTTTTGTTCAACACCCAAAGCCAAATTCAGTTGAATTGGGTTGAACTAGACTTAGGTTTATACTTAGCCTTCTCTTCATCAACAGCTCTGCAGGTGAGTAACCCGTTGTTGTGTGGTTCTGTACTTCAGCAAGAAACTAGCCAAACGATGTTTCATGCTGAGCTTTGAACTACCCTGCAAAACCTTTCCTGAGAGCATCTTTGACAACTCTAACAGACCTTTACGCTGCCCCATTGGAGGCTGGATGGTATGGGGGAACAAGTGCGTGTTTTACACCATTCCGCTGCATGAACTCTTTGAACTGTTCTGAATGAAACTGAGGCCCGTTATCAGAAACAAGTTCTTCCGGTAAACCATGGCATGCAAAAATGGATCTCAACTCATCTATGGTACGCTCAGAAGTAGTGCTTGACCCCATAAGCTTAACCTCAATCCATTTGGAATGACCATCTACTAGCACCAGAAAATGATCATTACCCTTTTCACAAAAATCTACATGAACTCTCTGAAAATGTCTACTTGGCCATGACCAGGGTTGCAGTGGTGTTTTTGGTGGTGTACTCTGGCAATTTTGGCAGACGCTACATTTGCTCACCAGTGACTCGATGTCACTGTCAATACCAGGCCAATACACAAAACCTCTGGCAATTGACTTCATGCTTACTATGCCAGGATGTTCGGCATGAAGTTCGTTCATAATTTTGTTTTTCAAAGACTCTGGTACAACCACTCTGTAACCCCACTTAATGCATCCCTGCTCACATAATAATTCATGGTGCCGATTGTGGAAAGACTTCAGCTCTGAGTTCAGAACTGAGTTCAATCCACTATCGATTTCAGTCCAACCAGTCAATGTCGGTTCATAGACCCACTTCAGCACATTGTCTTTCATTGTTTCTGCTGCAATTTATGTTGCAGTCACTGGAAAGTCTTCATCTACCACTTGCATTGTGTAGATTGAATTCTCACTTCCCACATCAGAGTTCTCATGGGGCAACCGGGACAACGCATCTGGAACTGCGTTGCACTTGGAGCTTCTGTACTCAACCTTGTAGTCATACTGGGACAGCAGAATTGCCCAGCGCTGCATCCTTGATGCCGCCATGGAAGGTATAGCTGACTTGGGACCAAGTATCACTAGTAGTGGTTTGTGATCAGTCACGAGGGTGAAGGGTCTGCCGAGAAGATGGAATTTTTTGATTCCGAACACGATGCTGAGTGCTTCCTTGTCTATTTGTGCATAATTGTGTTCACATGATGACAGGGTGCGGGATGCAAAAGCAATAGGCTTTTCCTGTCCATCATTCATTATGTGGGAGATCACTGCACCTCCACCATAACTTGAAGCGTCACAAGCAAGTTTCATCTCGCGTGTCGTATCATAGTGAACAAGAAGTTTGGCACTTGTCACGTTTTCCTTGCAGATGTCAAATGCACTTTGCTGTTCCTTTCCCCACATCCATTTCACATCTTTTTGTAGCAGATGATGAAGTGGCTTTAGCACAGTTGCTAAATCTGGAAGGAATTGTGCATAGAACTGCACCTTCCCAAGGAATGATTGTAGCTCTGACACATTGTTGGTTTTGTAGCATTCACTATTGCTTCCACTTTCGCCTTCACAGGGTGAAGTCCATTGGCGTCTACTTTGAGTCCAAGGTAGACCACCTCTGACTGCGCAAATGCACATTTACTTTGGCGCAGTTTAACATTGTGGCAGTTCAGTCATGTGAGAACTAGCTTGAGGATTTCCAGATGTTCTACCATGCCCTCTTGGAATATCAATAGGTCATCCTGGTTGCACACACAGTGCGGAATGTCTTGTAATATTTGGTCCATGACAGACTGAAAATTTTTCGGGGAGGATTTCACACCATAGGGCAGCTTTGTATATGAATACAAGCCCTTATGTGTGTTGATAGTCAAATACTGCTGACTTTCCTTGTCAACATTGAGTTGGGCGTAAGCGTGAGACAAATCCAGTTCAGTGAAGACTCTTGCTCTGCTAAGTTCTGCGTACAGATCTTGCGAGGTTGGTAACGGATATTGTTCGTCATCAACGGCTTGGTTGATTGTGACTTTGTAATCACCACATAGTCGAACAGTTTTGTCAGCCTTGGGTACGGCCACAATTGGCGTTGCACAGTTACACTGGTCTGTCTTCACGAGTACTCCATTCTGTTCTAATCTGTCGAGTTCTACCTCCACTTGTTGCTTTAGTGCATATGGTACAGGTCTTGGTCAACAATACACAGGTTTCACATCTTGCTTAAGTCGAATGTGTGCAGAGTACCCTGTTATTCCCGTGTAACTGTCAGCAAAAATGTTTGCATGTTTGCTTATGACGTTTTCAAGATGTGATTTGGACAAATCAACGCTAAAAATGTTCTTCCAGTCTAATTCTATTCTACTCAGCCAATCCTTTCCAAGGAGGGTTGGTGCATTTCTGTAGCTGGCTACTATGATGGGCAGTGTTACTGACTGACCATTATGCTGAACTTTACAGTTCATTTGTCCACGTGTCTCCAAAACTTCGCCCGAGTAGGTTCTCAGCTTGACCTTACTCTCAAACAATGGTATCTGTGGGAACTTTGTTTCATACAGCTCTTTGCTCATGACGGAACAATCTGCTGCCGTGTCAATGCACATATCGATTAATTGTTCATTAATCAATAGTTTAATTCGAAAGTCCTTGCCTTGGCTGGTTGTAGGCTTATAAATGCACTATAATGTAGGTTGCATAAATGGTGTACAACCCAAGTTCATTTCCATCAGGGTTCATCTCCAAGTTATGAACTCCTTTCTGGTGTTGTCGCTTGTTTCCCGCAGAATGTTGGTTTCCTGTTTTATGCTTGGCCCGACATGCTGAGGCAATATGGCCTTTCTTCTGGCAGTTATAGTACTTGGCCATTTTTAACTGACAAAATTGGGATGAGTGATGACCGTTGCAACGATAACAACTGGCTGAACTCAGCGCCACGCCATACTTCAGTTTTGCACCTCTTGGTTTGGCCATAGGAACTGCCTTGTGACTGTAAACGGCAACTGCAGTCTGTGGTGGGCGAAACTCGCGAGCATTCTTTGATGCTATCTCCATTGTGGTAGCAATCTTGCATGCTTTCTCAAATGTAAGATCTGGAGTGTTTGTGAGTTTGGACTGAATTTATTCATCCACTAGACCACAAACAAATCTGTCACGTAGTGCACATCCGAGAAAGGTTCCAAAGTTACAGTGTAATCTTAAGTTTTTCAAGGCAACAATGTACTCATTGATTGTCTCATTCTGCTTCTGGTTTCCAGTGCCAAATTTATAGCTTTCTGCAATTTCCAAAGGCTTTGGGTTGAAGTGCTCCTCCAACTTCTTTATAATGTCATTGAATGGCACGTCTTTTGCCTTTAAGGGTGCAAGGAGATTCACGAGTGTGCCGTACACTTCAGGACCGGCCTCCGTGACCAGAATCGCTTTCATGCGTTCGCAAACAGCCTTATTTGTTTCAGTCACTATCTTCCCTTCACCACTAATCTCCAATATATTGTTTGCCGTGAAAAAATAGTTTGCTCTCTCCATATGGAAGCTGAACGGCTCTCTACTCTTGTCAAAAGTGCCAAGGTTTCCGATGTAGCCTGTGGACGCTGCCATCATGTCGTTCTCTTTTTTTTTAAAGTCCGTTCAAAAACTCAGAATTCCTGTCTGTTCTGGTGTAACAATTCACCTAAAACTTAGCTGTATAAAGACTATACAGCTTGAAGAACTCGACAAAAAAAACTCAGTCTAAAATTGTATAGAATCCCAAGGACGACATCTTGCCACGTAGACACAACATAGAGATAGCCTGGGTACACAAAATTGCTGGGGAAACTCAGCGGGTGCAGCAGCATCTATGGAGCGAAGGAAATAGGCGACGTTTTGGGCCGAAACCTTTCTTCAGACTGATGGGGGGTGGGGGGAGAAGGAAGGAAAAGGGGAGGAGGAGGAGGAGCCCGAGGGTGGGCGGATGGGAGGGTGGGAGGAGACAGCTAGAGGGTTAAGGGAGGGGAGGAGACAGCAAGGGCTAGCAATAGCAATAGCAAGGGCTAGAGATAGCCTGACAAACTCTTGCCGAGTTGTCAGCTGCTGTTTTAAACTACAGTCCCCTGCATAGAAGGATCTGCGGCCTCTCGTGTCCAGCTCACAAACAACTGCGACACAACTCCGTATTTACTGTTTAAACTGTTAAACAGTACTACGTGTTGCAAAACAGTCCTGCACTGTATTTAAAGGATGAGTTCGCAAACTCTATCCCATCCTCGTCGCCAATTTTGTTATATTCCGGACAGCAGAATGAATAACAACTTACACGCAGGCTGCCTGGATCACGAGAGAGATTTATTACCCAACATTCCCTACTTATATACAACACCAACTCATTAGCACATACTTGAATATGCATGACTACATTACAATGAAGTAAAGTTCAGTGGACAGAATAGGCAGGAGAAAGGCAGGGACGAGGAAGAACTGTCGGTTTGAATTGCATTTATTTTGAAGCGAGAGGTCTGACGGGTAAGGTAGATGAACTCAGGGTGTGGATACATACATGCAACTGGGCCATTGTAGCCATTAACCTGGTAAAGAGAGGGACAAGACTATCAGCTTAATGGGTATAGATGCTTCAGGAAAGAGAGAGAGAGATGGGGAAAAGAGGAGGGGATGTTTCTTCATTGAGTAAGGAGGATGCTGTGGCAGTGGTCAGAGATTACATTACTGATGGTTCATCCAGTGAGGCTGTATGGGTGCTGAGAAATAAGAAAGGGATGATTACCTTGTTGGGAATGTACTAGAGGATCTCAATAGTCAATGGGAATTAGAACAGCAAATATGCCAGGAGATTTCAAACAACAGCTGCAGAACTAATATGGTTGTTGTAGTTGGGGATTTTAACGTTCCCAATATTGACTGGGATTGTCATGGCGCTAAACGTTTAGATGCGGCAGAATTTGTCAGATGTGTTCAGGAAAGTTTCTTCAGGCAATATGTCGAGGGCCCTACATGAGAGAGGAACCAATATCTTGGCCATCAGGTTCACTAGTGCTACATGGATGGGTTTAAACTAAATTTGTACTGGGGTGGCATCCAATGCAAGTGAGAGGCTAGAAGTCGGCATGGATATACAAGAGAAAATATGGCCCCTCCGGAATCAACACAGTCAAGTCTGTTGAGCCCCAGGTGATGGGAAAGGTCCCCAATGAGTATTTCTCCTTTGTTTTTACTGTGCAGAAAGACATGAGGAATGGGGAATTTGGGCCAGTCAATGGAAGTATCTCGAGGGCAGGCAGTATTATGCTCAAAGAGGTGCTGAAGTTAATTAAGCGTATGAAGGTAGACAAATCGCCTGGGCCTAATCGGATATATCCAAGGACATTGTGGGAAACTGGATCGTGAAATACAGGTGAGGTGCCGGAAGTCTGGAGGCTGGTAAATGTTGTCCCTCCATTTAAGAAGGACTGCGAGGAAAAGCCTGGGAATTATAGGCCAGTGAGTCTAACACCTGTAGTCGGAAAGGTGCTAGAGAGTATTCTGAGGGATTAAAAATACTTGCATTTAGATGAACAAGGACTGAACTGGGATAGTCAGCATGGTTTTGTACATGTGAGATCATGTCTCACAAATCTGATTGAGTTTTGTGAAGAATGATCATAAAGGTCGAGGAGGGCAGAGCAGTAGAAGTTGTATATATGGATTTCAGCAAAGTGTTTGACAGGATTCCGCAGGGTAGGCTGCTCTGGAAGGTCAGATCACAGGGGATCCAAGGATAGCTAGCGCAATGGATAGAAAATTGGCTTCATGGAAGGAAGCAAAGTGTGATCGGTGAAGGTTGTTTATCGGACTGGAGGCCTGTGACTAGTGGTGTTCTAGGACCATTGCTGTTTATCAGGTGTGTCAAAGATTTGGATGAGAACGTACAATGCATGATTAGTAAGTTTGAACATTGCATTAAAGTGGGTGCTAATGTGGAAGGCCAATGTGCTGAAAGCCTTCTTCACCATCTTATCTATCTACAGTATGACGCCACTTTCAAGGAACTATGTACCTAATGTACATATCATTTTGAAGGTAAAGTTTCTTGTTCATATCTCCCTCATCTTCCTGTACCATATCTGAATGAGGTTCCTGTTTCTAGTCCCTACCCAAGTCAGTGACAGGTAGTTACTTAAAAGTGGACAAAAGTCTCTACCCAAGAATTTCTAATTCTCTCACACCAGTGTGGCATGGATCAGGAAGAATTTTTAAAATCTGATATTGCTTTGACCTTTGGTGAGACTTGCACAACTATTGGCCAGGTACTTGGCATGATTGCACCAAGTGCAGCAGTTTCCTCAGCAACGCTCATCGTTTGGGATGCACAATTGTTTAATTTGCTGGTAATGGTCGAAGAAACAAGAGAACGAGTAGAATTTGTTGGCTGTTTGCTGGACTGTAATCGATTTAGTGAACTATATTTAATGGTGGGGTTAGTATTTTGTCAGAGCTTACACAAAAAGGGCAGACTATTGTTAGTTTTGCCTGGTTGGGCTTGTGAATGCCTGGTTTTCTCACTGGCTGTTGTGAAGGCATATTTTAACTGTGGGATAGATGCTGCACAGAGATCAGTGGCAGATTGAAGTCCAGCATTACTATGGTTACAGATGGTGCTCACTGATGCTCAGACAGAATAGATCGCTGTTGTTTTCTGGTCCAAAGTTGGTTCATCAGCAGGAAGTTCTGGTAAGGTTCCAAAGTGGAGAGAAGAAAAATGGAGCGATTTAAAAAAAAATTCTCATAATTTTTATTCATCTACTATAAAAATATTGGTCTTTGAGGAAGAATAGATGCATGACCGACAGTTGACAAACATATATCCAGTACGAAGGACCTGCGTTCTTTGCAAATCGTACAGAGAATGTGAAGCAGCACAAGGGAAGCAATCAGCTGGCTGAAGGTGGGATTGTTGATAAGGCTCTAAGAGGATACATCTGGCCGGCTACCCATAATCTGTGTGTGGGAGTGAAGGCCCACAAAGGTACAACGTGCAAACATTAACAAGACAATTTGGTTTTGAAATGAAACGGAAAATGCTGGCAATATGCAGCAAGTCAAGCAGTGTTTATGCAAAGAGCTCACGGGTAGTTAGATTGTGCTCAGCACAACTCGCCCTCACTCAATCCCTCTACAACACCAACAGCCACTCAGATCTTTTATGGCCCTACAAGTCTAATGAAACTTAAGGCTTGGATGAGTGAAGCCACCTCTGAGTGATGACTTGGCCTTAGGCATATCGAACATGGAACGGAACAGCACAGGAACAGGCCCTTCAGCCCCACAATATTTTGCTGAGCTTGATGTCAAATTAAACTAATCTCAGCTGCCTGCACATGATCCATATTCCTTTAAACCTGCAGATCTAAATGCCTGTCTCAGTCTCTTAAACCCTAATATCATATTTGCTTCCTCCACCACTCCTGGCAGTGTGTTCCGGGCACCCACCACTCCTTGTTTAAAAAAGATTAAGGGCCTGTCCCACTTTCACGACCTAATTCAGGACCTTTTTTACTCGTGGACATTTTTCATCATGCTAGAAAAAATGCCCCGACCTACTTGATGCCACGAGTACCTATGACTAGCATCACGGCCTGCTACAAACTACCTACGACCTAGTGACGACCATGCTGCGAGTATGAGTCAAGGACAAACTCGGCAGAGGTCGTGAAAGTGGGACAGGCCCGACCCACATCTCCTTTAAACTTTGCCCCTCTCAACTTAAAGCTATGCCCTCTGGCCTTTGCATTTCTGGGGAAAGTGTTCTGACTGTCCACCCTATCTATACCTCTCTAACTGTATGTACTTCTGTCAGGTCTCCCCTCAACTTCCGGCATTCCAGAGTAAACAATCCACGACTGTCCAATTTGTAGCTAATACACTCTAATGCAGGCAGCATTTTGGTAAACCTCTTCTGCATCCTCTCCGAGGCCTCCACATCCTTCCTATAATGAGGCGGCCAGAGCTGCACGCAATACATACACCAAATGCAGCCTTATCAAAGTCTATAGATCTGCATCATAACTTCCTGATTCTTATATTCAAGATTTAGAAAACGCACTGCAGAAATCCCTGGCCTTCACAAAGCCTGTGCTGTTAATGGCCTTTTCAACTGTTCTAAACATCTCTGCTATTTTAAAACATCAGAAACATTTAAAAACAGCTGGCATAGTTTGAAACGATTAAAAATGTCAATACAAAAATTGAAACAAAATTTAAGATACCAATATCATTAACTAAAATTGTTCATATTAACTAAATGAACTAACAAAACCTTCACTTTGCTTATTTGTTCAGGTTGGTAAGCATATCTGAGGTAGCTGTGAAAAATATCCAGCTCCTTGACTCTGCCTTTGGTTCAGTGCTGAGGCCAGGGAGGAAGCAGGAGCTGAGATACATCAGCATCCACGACAACATGCAGGAACGCAGATCAGGAATGCAGATCAGCACAATGATGTCAGCCAGCGATTCTCTCTAGAACTGTGAGCTATACTGTGGACCCTTCTTTATACCAAACAAACCAACACCAATGACCAGCGATCCTCACACTATCCTACACACACTAGGGATAGTTTACAATTTTTACCGAAGCCAATTAACATACAAGCCTGTACGTCTTTGGACAGTGGGGAAAAAAACAGAGCACCCGGAGAAAACCCTTGCGGGTCATGGGGAGAACGTATAAACTTCGTACAGACAGCACCAGTGGTCAGGATCGAACCTGGGTCTCTGGCGCTGTAAGGCAGCGGCTCTAGCATTGCGACACCGTGCCACCCCATATTAGGATGTGGGGTGAGATTTATTGATCATCCCTTGTTGTCCTCGAGAATGTGGTGATGAGCTGCCTTGATGAGTCATAGTCATACAATAAAGGGCATGTCCCACGAGCATGCAACTGCATGCGACAAGCGCGACCAAACCGGAAGCGGGGGCCGCGCGGAGGTCGATTGATCCCCGTTCAGGGCATGTCCCACCAGCATGCGGCAAGCGCGACCAAACCGGAAGCGGGGGCCGCGCGGAGGTCGAGTGATCCCGTACGAGTTGATGTGAAGTTCGAGCGAAGACGCTGCGTACGGAGTCAAAACGTTGCGTACGGCGTCGAGACGCTGCGCACGCCCGTCGAGGCGGTGCGTACAGCCTCAATGTGGCTGCGGGCCGGCAGGCCGTTGCCGCGCGGAATTTTTGGACAGTGTCAGTTTTTCAGAGCCCAGCGCGATGTCGGGACCAGCTCCGCACAACTCCATACGGCTCCGGCGATCTAAGTGGGACCGGCCCCGCGAGGCCGTACGGCTTAAGCGACAACGTTAGGTCGCGCTTGCCGCATGCAGTCGCATGCTCGTGGGACAGGCCCTTAAGGAAAATGACCCTTCAGCCCAACCCGTTCATGACAATTAAACTGCCACTTCAGCTAGTCCCATTTGCCAGTTCATATTCCTCTTAACCTTTCCTCTCCAAGTATGTCCATATGTCATTTAAATGCTGTAATTGTACCACCCTATACAACTTGCCTTTCCACATATTCACCACCTATGTGAAAATAAAATGCCTCTCGGCTCTCTTTTAAATACTTCCACTCTTACCTTAAACTCATGTCCTCCAATTTTAAACTCCCCACCCAGGAATAAGACTGACCATAGAAACATAGAAAATAGGTGCAGGAGTAGGCCATTCGGCCCTTCGAGCCTGCACCGCCATTCAATATGATCATGGCTGATCATCCAACTCAGTATCCTGTACCTGCCTTCTCCCCATACCCCCTAATCCCTTTAGCCACAAGGGCCACATCTAACTCCCTCTTAAATATAGCCAATGAACTGGCCTCAACTACTTTCTGTGGCAGAGAATTCCAGAGATTCACCACTCTCTGTGTGCAAAATGTTTTTCTCATCTCGGTCCTAAAAGATTTCCCCCTTATCCTTAAACTGTGACCCCTTGTTCTGGACGTCCCCAACATCCGGAACAATCTTCCTGCATCTAGCCTGTCCAACCCCTTAAGAATTTTGTAAGTTTCTATAAGATCCCCCCTCAATCTTCTATAAGATCCCCCCTCAAAATTCTAACGAGTACAAGCCGAGTCTATCCAGTCTTTCTTCATATGAAAGTCCTGACATCCCAGGAATCAGTCTGGTGACCCTTCTCAGTACTCCTTCTATGGCAAGAATGTCTTTCCTCAGATTAGCAGACCATCAGGTTGGATCATAGCTTGTTTTTTCCTCTGCCCACGACTGTAAGAAATTGTAGATATTTGTGGATGTCCATCACACAGACCGGACTCCCCACCATTGACTCCATCTATACTTCACATTGCCTCAGAAAAGCAGCAAACATAATCAAATTCTTTTCCCACCACAGTCATATCTTCTTCTCCCTGCTCCAATTGGGCAGAAAATACAGAAGCTTGAATGCACACACCACCACTCAGAATCAACTTCTGAACAGTCCTTCCATAAGCGAGGGTACAGTCCAGTGACTTTGCCACCACGAATGTTGGGTTCACTGACCAAGTAAATTTCTTGTTTGTCCTCAGCCTTTTGGCTAAGATCAAGTGTGGGTTGATCGTTGTGGACGCACATGCGTGAGAGGAGGCCAAGAAGGAAGACAGCAATGGCTGTCAAAAATTGCAGATTTTGATCGGTTGGCCAAGTGGGCTGAAGAATGGCTGATGGAATTTAATACAGAGAAATGTGAGGTGTTGCATTTTGCAAAGTCTAACATGGGCAGGGCCTCCACAGTGAATGTTAGGGCTCTGGGTGTGTTGCAGAGCGGAAGGATCTAGAAGTGCAGGTGCATAGTTCCTTGAAAGCGTCACAGGGGTGATCAAAAAGGCTTTTGGCACATTGGCCTTCATCAGTCAAGGTACTGAATATGGACGTTGGGAGGTCATGTTGCAGTTATATAAACGTTGGTGAGGTCACATTTAGAGTATTCTGTTCAGTTCTGGGCACCAGGTTATAAGAAAGATGTTTTTAAGTTTGAAAGGGTGCAAAGAACATTTACAAGGATGTTGCCAGGACTCGAGGGTTTGAATTATAGGGAGAGGTTGTGCAGGCTGGGACTCTGTTCCCTGGAGCACAGGAGGATGAGGGGTGATCTTATAGAGGTTTAGAAAATCATGAGAGGAATAGATCAGGTGAACGCACAGTTTCTTGCCCAGAGTGGGGGAATCAAGAACCAGAGGGCATAAGTTTTGAGGTGAAGGTTGAAAAATGTTATAGGAATCTGAGGGGTGACTTTTTCATGCAGAGGGTGGTGGGTGTATGGAACGAGCTGTCAGAGGAGGTAATTGAGGCAGGGACTAACGCGTTGTTTTGTAAAGCATTTGGACAGATACACGAGAGGACAGGTCTAGAGGGATATGGGCCAAACGCAGGCAGGTGGGCCTAGAGTAGATGGGACATGTTGATCGGTGTGGGCAAGTTGGGCCGAGGAGCCTGTTTCCATGCTGACTGACTCTATGACCCTAAGGGCTCTTTGTGAGCAAGTGGCTGCATGATGAGACATTAACCTGCTAACTTTAATGTGGATTCAGGCTGAATGGGGAAACAATCTAATACTTATTTTTAGCAGCCTCTTAATGTGGTCAGTCAGCAGCTTCACCTGCACCATTTCCCACAGATTATAGTCACCAGAGATTGTGGATGTTTCCCTGATCTCCCACATTCTGCAGGACTGCCGTGACTGCCATCTTTAAAACACCAAGACTATAATTTGTAAGCGTGGTATTTATATGGTTGGTCCCGTTTAGTTTCTGGTCAATGTTAACCCCCAAGATGCGGTAAATATGGGGATGCATTAACAATAATGTGGTACAGTGGGTGAATTTAAAGATGATGTTGGAGCTGTGTCTGACTATACAGTCATGGGTATCGAGAGAGTAGAGTAGGGGACTGAGAACACAACCTTCAGATGCTCATGTGCTGATAGTTATCATGGAGGAAGCGTTGTTGCAAGCTCTTACTGATTGTGGTCTGCCAATGATAAGTTTAGAGGGGATGGTTATGTTAAACGCCGAGCTGTAGCCGATGAACAACAGCAAGATGATGTGGTCCAAGTAGTCCAGTGCACAGTAGAGAACCAGTGAGATTGCATTCCCTGGTGATCTGTTGAGGCGGGTGAATAGTAATGGGTCCAGGTTCTGACGAAGGCAGGAGTTGACATGTGTCAGAACCACCCTCTCAAAGACTTCATCACCATGGACATTAGTGCCAAGGGTCAGTAGTAATGATGCATTTCATCTTACTCTGCTTAGTATTATTTATGTTCTTTTAACACATGTTCTTGGGAACCTCAGACCAAAGTAATTATAGGTTGAAGATGTCCACAAAGACTCCAGTCAGTTTGTCCACTCAGGTTTGAAGAACATGGGCTGTTGCACCATTGGGGCTGAATACTTTTCAAGGGTTCACCCTCATCAAGGATCTTTGACATCAGCTTGTGATTGAGATAATAGTGTTGCCAGGCATTAAGAGGTCCTGAGAAGGTATATCAATGGTCTCCTTATCGAAGTAAGTGTAGAAAGCATTGACCCGGGAGTGATGCCTTGCTGTCACCTTGGTTTTGCCTTGTGGAAAGTGATGACGTGCAAGGCCTGCCACATCTGACAAAATCCACCTCACCCTTCAGCTTAAACCACAAAGGTCTTTTTGCTTTTCCGATTGCCTTATTGAGGTTCCACCTCGACTTCCTATATAACCCAGAATCGCCAGATTTGAATGCCCAAGATTCGTTCAGAACTGCTGTAGATTTGGGAGCAACAACAGCAGCAGGAGTTTAGCAAGAGATACGACTGATTGGCTCTAGCCCAAGTGGGAGGAGAGAAGTGAAAACAGTTAAAGTACAGGTCAAGGACAGGCAGACTTGACTCAGAACTGCTGTAGTTTTGGGAGCAACAACAGCAGCAGGAGTTTAGCAAGAGATACGACTGATTGGCTCTAGCCCAAGTGGGAGGAGAGAAGTGAGTCAGTGCTGGGAAAACAGTTGAAAACTGAGGAATTTGGTTTGCAAATTGGTAAATCAGGCAATTTATCAGTCAATTTAAGCAAGACTGCTCTTAGCGAGTGGCAGTGAGTGAGCGGCCTTGTGAGGGAAGTGCCCTGTGAGAAAAGTGTGAGTCTTTGGCTCGAGAATCTTCGGAGACGAAAGAAGGAAATGTCAGGCAAGCTGATTCAGTGCGATGCTTGCAGTATGTGGGAGGTCAAGGACACCGCCGGTGCCTCTGGTTGCTACAAATGCGAGAAGTGCATCCAGGTAGAGCTCCTGAAGGGCCGTGTTGGGGAACTTGAGAAGCAAGTGGATGACCTCCGGTTCGTCCGAGAAATGGAGTCGTTCCTCGACAAGTCCTACAGTATGATTGTTACACCTAAGGTACTGGAAGAGAGAAGGTGGGAGACAGTGAGAACAGGAGGGAAGCATGGAATGCCAACGTCCCCGGGTGTTGTACCTCTTGTGAACAGGTTCACCCACATAGAAGCTGTCGGGACAGAAGAGGTGTTTACACTGGGCGGCGGACTGGCTTGTGATGCGAATAGGGCTGTTGAGCCAAAACCAAAAAGGCCTAAGGCAGGCAACGCCATTGTAGTGGGAGACTCCATTGTGAGAGGTACGGACAGGGGTTTCTGCGGCAACAGACGGGATGCGAGGATGGTGTGCTGCCTTCCTGGTGCCAGGATCCAGGATGTCACGGACAGAGTGCAGAAAATCCTCAAGGGCGAAGGTGAACATCCGGAAGTGGTAGTGCATGTCGGCACAAACGATGTCGGAAAGAAGGGGATGAATATTCTGCAGCGTGACTTTAGAGAGCTCGGAAAAATGCTGAAAAGCAGGACCTCCAGGGTTGTTATCTCCGGTTTGCTTCCCGTTCCTCGTGCTGGCGAGAGCAGGAACAGGGAGATACGGGACCTGAACGTGTGGCTGAGGAACTGGTGCACGGGGCAGGGATTTAGATTCTTAGATCACTGGGATCTGTTTTGGGGTAAGGGGGAACTGTACAAAAGGGATGGATTGCATCTTAACAGGTGTGGGACCAGCATTCTGGCAGGCAGGTTTGCCACTGCTACACGGGTGGTTTTAAACTGAATAAGGGGGGTGGGGTGTCGAATGGGCTAGTGGAGGATGGAGTTAAAGGGAAAGGGTTTCTTAAATGTGTGAGTGTAGAGACAGAGGGGTGTAAAATGAGGGTAGAAGCAATAGGTAGCAAGGTGAAAAGTAAAAGTGGCAGGCCGGAAAATCCAGGGCAAAAATCAAAAAGGGCCACTTTTCAACAAAATTGTATAAGGGGTAAGAGTGTTGTAAAAACAAGCCTGAAGGCTTTGTGTCTCAATGCAAGGAGCATTCGTAATAAGGTGGATGAGTTGAATGTGCAGATAGCTATTAATGACTATGATATAGTTGGGATCACGGAGATATGGCTCCAGGGTGACCAAGGCTGGGAGCTGAACATCCAGGGATATTCAATATTCAGGAGGGATAGAGAGAAAGGAAAAGGAGGTGGGGTAGCGTTGCTGATTAGAGAGGAGATTAACGCAATGGAAAGGAAGGACATTAGTTTGCAGGATGTGGAATCGGTATGGGTAGAGCTGCGAAACACTAAGGGGCAGAAAACGCTGGTGGGTGTTGTGTACAGGCCACCTAACAGTAGTAGTGAAGTTGGAGATGGTATCAAACAGGAAATTAGAAATGCGTGCGACAAAGGCAAAACCGTTATAATGGGTGACTTCAATCTACATATAGATTGGGTGAATCAAATTGGCAGGGGTGCTGAGGAAGAGGATTTTTTGGAATGTATGCGGGATAGTTATCTAAATCAACATGTAGAGGAACCAACGAGAGAGCAGGCTATTTTAGACTGGGTATTGAGTAATGAGGAAGGGTTAGTTAGCAGTCTTGTTGTACGTGCCCCCTTGGGCAAGAGTGACCATAATATGGTTGAGTTCTTCATTAGGATGGAGGGTGACATTGTTAATTCAGAAACAATTGTTCTGAACTTAAAGAAAGGTAACTTTGAGGGTATGAGACGTGAATTGGCCAAGATTGACTGGTAATTAATTCTAAAAGGGTTGACGGTGGATATGCAATGGAAGACATTTAAAGACTGCATGGATGAACTACAAAAATTGTTCATCCCAGTTTGGAAAAAGAATAAATCAGGGAAGGTAGTGCATCCGTGGATAACAAGGGAAATCAGGGATAGTATCAAAGCGAAGGATGATGCGTACAAATTAGCCAGAAAAAGCAGCATACAGGACTGGGAGAAATTCAGAGACCAGCAGAGGAGGACAAAGGGCTTAATTAGGAAAGGAAAAATAGATTATGAAAGAAAACTGGCAGGGAACATAAAAACTGACTGCAAAAGTTTTTATAGATATGTGAAAAGAAAGAGATTAGTTAAAACAAATGTAGTTCCCTTGCAGTCAGAAACAGGTTAGTTGATCATGGGGAACAAGGATATGGCGGACCAATTGAATAACTACTTTGGTTCCGTCTTCACTAAGGAAGACATAAATAATCTGCCGGAAATAGCAGGGGACCGCGGGTCAAAGGAGTTGGAGGAATTGAGTGAAATCCAGGTTAGCCGGGAAGTGGTGTTGGGTAAATTAAATGGATTAAAGGCCGATAAATCCCCAGGGCCAGATAGGCTGCATCCCAGAGTACTTAAGGAAGTAGCTCCAGAAATAGTGGATGCATTAGTAATAATCTTTCAAAACTCTTTAGATTCTGGAGTAGTTCCTGAGGATTGGCGGGTAGCAAACGTAACCCCACTTTTTAAGAAGGGAGGGAGAGAGAAAACGGGGAATTACAGACCAGTTAGTCTAACATCGGTAGTGGGGAAACTGCTAGAGTCAGTTATTAAAGATGGGATAGCAGCACATTTGGAAAGTGGTGAAATCATTGGACAAAGTCAGCATGGATTTACAAAAGGTAAATCATGTCTGACGAATCTTATAGAATTTTTCGAGGATGTAACTAGTAGCGTGGATAGGGGAGAACCAGTGGATGTGGTGTATCTGGACTTCCAGAATGCTTTCGACAAGGTCCCACATAAGAGATTAGTTTACAAACTTAAAGCACATGGCATTGGGGGTTCAGTATTGATGTGGATAGAGAACTGGCTGGCAAACAGGAAGCAAAGACAAGGGAAACAAGTAGAGTAGCTATGGAAACTATGAGGATCAAAGAAGAGGAAGTACTGACACTTTTGAGAAATATAAAAGTGGATAAGTCTCCAGGTCCGGACAGGATATTCCCTAGGACATTGAGGGAAGTTAGTGTAGAAATAGCAGGGGCTATGGCAGAAATATTTCAAATGTCATTAGAAACGGGAATAGTGCCGGAGGATTGGCGTACTGCGCATGTTGTTCCATTGTTTAAAAAGGGGTCTAAGAGTAAACCTAGCAATTATAGACCTATTAGTTTGACGTCAGTGGTGGGCAAATTAATGGAAAGAATACTTAGAGATAATATATATAAGCATCTGGATAAACAGGGTCTGATTAGGAACAGTCAACATGGATTTGTGCCTGGAAGGTCATGTTTAACTAATCTTCTTGAATTTTTTGAAGATGTTACTCGGGAAATTGATGAGGGTAAAGCAGTGGATGTTGTGTATATGGACTTCAGTAAGGCCTTTGACAAGGTTCCTCATGGAAGGTTGGTTAAGAAGGTTCAATGGTTGGGTATTAATGGTGGAGTAGCAAGATGGATTCAACAGTGGCTGAATGGGAGATGCCAGAGAGTAATGGTGGATGGTTGTTTGTCAGGTTGGAGGCCAGTGACGAGTGGGGTGCCACAGGGATCTGTGTTGGGTCCACTGTTGTTTGTCATGTACATCAATGATCTGGACGATGGTGTGGTAAATTGGATTAGTAAGTATGCAGATGATACTAAGATAGGTGGGGTTGCGGGTAATGAAGAAGAGTTTCAAAGTCTACAGAGAGATTTATGCCAGTTGGAAGAGTGGGCTGAAAGATGGCAGATGGAGTTTAATGCTGATAAGTGTGAGGTGCTACATCTTGGCAGGACAAATCAAAATAGGACGTACATGGTAAATGGTAGGGAATTGAAGAATGTAGGTGAACAGAGGGATCTGGGAATAACTGTGCACAGTTCCATGAAAGTGGAATCTCATGTAGATAGGGTGGTAAAGAAAGCTTTTGGTGTGCTGGCCTTTATAAATCAGAGCATTGAGTATAGAAGTTGGGATGTAATGTTAAAATTGTACAAGGCATTGGTGAGGCCAATTCTGGAGTATGGTGTACAATTTTGGTCGCCTAATTATAGGAAGGATGTCAACAAAATAGAGAGAGTACAGAGGAGATTTACTAGAATGTTGCCTGGGTTTCAGCAACTAAGTTACAGAGAAAGGTTGAACAAGTTAGGGCTTTATTCTTTGGAGCGCAGAAGGTTAAGGGGGGACTTGATAGAGGTTTTTAAAATGATGAGAGGGATAGACAGAGTTGACGTGGAAAAGCTTTTCCCACTGAGAGTAGGGAAGATTCAAACAAGGGGACATGACTTGAGAATTAAGGGACTGAAGTTTAGGGGTAACATGAGGGGGAACTTCTTTACGCAGAGAGTGGTAGCTGTGTGGAATGAGCTTCCAGTGAAGGTGGTGGAGGCAGGTTCGTTTTTATCATTTAAAAATAAATTGGATAGTTATATGGATGGGAAAGGAATGGAGGGTTATGGTCTGAGCGCAGGTATATGGGACTAGGGGAGACTATGTGTTCGGCACGGACTAGAGGGGTCGAGATGGCCTGTTTCCGTGCTGTAATTGTTATATGTTATATGTTATATGTTATAAAGAGTAGGAGTAAACGGGTCCTTTTCACAATGGCAGGCAGTGACTAGTGGGGTACCGCAAGGCTCAGTGCTGGGACCCCAGCTATTTACAATATATATTAATGATCTGGATGAGGGAATTGAAGGCAATATCTCCAAGTTTGCGGATGACACTAAGCTGGGGGGCAGTGTTAGCTGTGAGGAGGATGCTAGGAGACTGCAAGGTGACTTGGATAGGCTGGGTGAGTGGGCAAATGTTTGGCAGATGCAGTATAATGTGGATAAATGTGAGGTTCTCCATTTTGGTGGCAAAAACAGGAAAGCAGACTATTATCTAAATGGTGGCCGACTAGGAAAAGGGGAGATGCAGCGAGACCTGGGTGTCATGGTACACCAGTCATTGAAAGTGGGCATGCAGGTGCAGCAGGCAGTGAAGAAAGCAAATGGTATGTTAGCTTTCATAGCAAAAGGATTTGAGTATAGGAGCAGGGAGGTTCTACTGCAGTTGTACAGGGTCTTGGTGAGACCACACCTGGAGTATTGCGTACAGTTTTGGTCTCCAAATCTGAGGAAGGACATTATTGCCATAGAGGGAGTGCAGAGAAGGTTCACCAGACTGATTCCTGGGATGTCAGGACTGTCTTATGAAGAAAGACTGGATAGACTTGGTTTATACTCTCTAGAATTTAGGAGATTGAGAGGGGATCTTATAGAAACTTACAAAATTCTTAAGGGGTTGGACAGGCTAGATGCAGGAAGATTGCTCCCGATGTTGGGGAAGTCCAGGACAAGGGGTCACAGCTTAAGGATAAGGGGGAAATCCTTTAAAACGAGATGAGAAGAACTTTTTTCACACAGAGAGTGGTGAATCTCTGGAACTCCCTGCCACAGAGGGTAGTCGAGGCCAGTTAATTGGCTATATTTAAGAGGGAGTTAGATGTGGCCCTTGTGGCTAAGGGGATCAGAGGGTATGGAGAGAAGGCAGGTACGGGATACTGAGTTGGATGATCAGCCATGATCATATTGAATGGCGGTGCAGGCTCGAAGGGCCGAATGGCCTACTCCTGCACCTAATTTCTATGTTTCTATGTTCATCAGTAGATTGTGAACCTCCTGGTTCAACCAGGGCTTCTGGTTAGGAAACAACCGGATGGTGTTGGTGGGAATGCACTGCTTCACACTTTTTCTTAGTCTGCAACAAGTGTGGTTCAGGTCCATTACTGGGTCCTTGAACATTGCCCAGCATACCTTACCCCAAGCAGTCATGAAGTCATTCCTATACAGCCCTTGACCAGTTTTCTGCAATTGTTATTAGTGGAGCTATGCTCTTCAGTCACTGCCTGACGGCATCTTTGATGGTGGAGTAGTAATGATTGAGAGTATTTGCTCCTCTAAGAGTATTTGCTCCTCCAGTGTGAACTAAATGTTTTGGGGGATATGGAGATGAGCCATTCACTGCACAGCCTTGGACTTACTTTTGTCACCACAGTATTTATGTGTCTGGTCCAGTTTAATAGTAAGATTAAACGAGAACTTACCAGTTTGAAGTTTGATCTGTATTTTATGAGGAGTTACGATGAGGGATTACGTGAAGAAGCCCGCCAGGACGCATGCGTGTCATTCTTCAAAGCAGCGGTGTGAAATCACAGATAACTGTAATGACTAAACATAGTAAGATTAGAGAAGAGATACCAGTTAAGTATATGATCAAGGGTGGGAGCGGAGGGCACGTAATCCCTCATCGTAACTCCTCATAAAATACAGATCAAACTTCAAACTGGTAAGTTCTCGTTTAATCTTACTATTTTACTTCGGAGTCACGTGAGTGACTACGTGAAGATTTTAAAGCTCTGTGATTTCATGCCGTGGAAACGAGTCCATACATCACGTCTGCCTTGATGACTGTAGGAGGAATTGTGTTAACATAATTTGGACATGAATTCGACATTGAAATCATAAAATTTGTTAACACAAAATTATAACCCCTTTTTATGGGTTTAAATTAATTTACAGAACTTAAAATTGTTTCTGCAAACGTTCCAGGTTTCATTACTGGTTTGTTTTAAAATAATTGGAATGTTTTTTCCCCAGACCATCCTGCTGCCTAGAGGATTTGGTCCACTGGTACATCCAACTGTATCGCTGCCGATGTAGCTGCAGCCCTGGTGGAATGAGATTTTAAAATATTAGTATCCACCCCAGCCTGTGTTAGCACCTGTTTCAGCCATCTTGAGATGGTCTGGACCGTCACTCTTTTGTGTGGTTGCTTGTGGCTGACCAAAAGTGCCTTCTCATTGCCTCTTAGGATTTTCGTTGTCTCCATGTATAACGACAGATGTCTTACTATACAGAGACGGTCATCTGTTGGGTATGACCTAAATTGTATATTGAGGCCTGCTGATCCCTGTCTGTTCTGCTTTACTAACTCATAGATATGAAACGTAATATTTTCTGTTGAGGAAGTCATGTTGTCCAGTCTTAGTTTATGCAGTGACTGTACCCTCTGTGCCGTGACCAATGCCATTAGCATGACTGTTTTTAATGTCAGTCTGTGTAGGGTCAGAGCTGTTGCTGGAGACCAATTCCTGAGCATCTTCAGGACAATACTTACATCCCATGTTTGGAAGTACCTGGTTCTTGGGGGATTAGTATTAAAAATTCCCCTCATAAGTTTTGTTACCAGTGGGTGAGTCCCAACAGAGTAACGCTCTGTCCCCTGCCATAGGTAAGTCGATAGGGCACTTCTGGTGCAGTTGATGGCACTGTAACTGAGCCCCTCATCATAGTGGAGGCCTGCCAGATTTTCCAGAATAGACGGGATGTTCATGTCTCTGTAGGTTATGTTGTTTTTATGGCAGTACATCTCCCACTTCCTGATATAGACCAGATACTGTTTTTTGGTTGACTGTCTTTGGGCCGCCGAGATCATGTTCACTGTTCGGTCCGTCAGTCCCAGTTGTAGTAGAGGTGTTTTTAAACTCTACAAATTAATAAGTTCAAATGTTTATGGCATGGGTGGCTATCCCTTGTTACGGGATGTAGCAATAAATCTGGTCTATGTGGGATGGTGATACATGGTTCTAATACCATGTTTAATACCACTGGGAACCATGGTTGAGTAGGCCAATCGGGTACTACCAAAATACCAGACGCAGAGTCTTGTTGTATTTTCCTTAATACCCGACTGATGAGGCAGAAAGGAGGGAATGCGTAAATAAACAATTTCCCCCCAATGCAGCGAAAATGCATCTGCCGCCGCTGCCCCATGAAACATAATTTGATAACTGGTGGTTAAGTCTGGATGCGAATAGATCGATATCTGGTGTTCCATATTTTGCTGTAATATCAGCAAATACTTTTTTATTCAACATCCATTCGGTGTTTTCATTAAATTTGCGTGACCTGGTGTCTGCCACTAAATTTAGTCTTCCTGGTAGGTAAGTGGCTGATATCCAAATATCTCTCTGGATATACCATTGCCAAGTTGTATTAGCCAGATTGTCACATGATGTCGATTTGTTTCCACCCATGTGGTTAATGTATGCTACCACGGTGGTATTGTCTATCTGTAGTCTAACATGCTGGTGATATGACCCAGTACAATATGACTTTAGGCCATGGAATGCACCCAACATTTCCAGGTAGTTTATGCCCAGTGTGAGTAATAATGATGCCTCCTGAGCAGTCCATCTACCTCCACAACTGGTGATGGTATTGGTGGCTCCCCACCCAAGTGCACTGGCATCAGTTTGTAGTACCATGGAAGGGTTACTGACAATGATTGGATTGGAACAAAGCCAGATCTATCCACCATTTTAGTTCCATTTTAGCTTTGATTGGTAGTTTCATAGGTCTGTCAAAGTGACCTGCATTAATTTTGAGTGCTTGTATTTTTGCTCTCTGTAAGTTTTGGTAATGTAGAGGTCCAAATTGTGTGGCTGGAAAGGCAGCCACCATTTTGCCAATTACGTTTGCTACCAATCTGATGGATGGTTTGCTGATGTCAATGAGGTTATTGCAAGCCTCTATTAAATCTCTAGCCTTTCCCTTAGGCAGAGTCACCGACATGTGAACTGAGTCAATGGTGAACCCCAAATAGTCCATAGTAGTGGAAGGCGTTAGTTTAGATTTAACTGGATGGATAATAAATCCCAGTTTTTCAAATAACTGTTTTGTGGCTGTTAGTTTGTTTGGCCAATTCCAAAGTTTTGCCCACAATGAGTATGTCATCTAAATATGCCATGACCATGTGTTTACGTTTCCGTAGAAACGCTAGGGCTGGTTTCAAAATTTTTGTGAACAGCCTGGGGGCTGATGATAACCCATTTGGCAGTGCTTTATACTGCCAGAGTTGTCCCATCCTGTTGAATTTTAAGTAACATCTGTGGTCACCTCGTATAGGCACTGAATAGTAAGCATCTTTTAAATCGATGCTGGCCATGAAGTAATCTTTGGAAATTAATTGTTTAGCAGTAACAAAGGTTTCCATTTTGAAGTGAATATATTGTACAAATGTATTCAATTTTGTCAGATCTATGATGATGCGACAACCACCATCTTTTTTGTTTTTGGTAAATATATTGGACACGAATTCTAATGGTTCGTGTTGAGTTTTCTCAATTACACCTTTTACGTAAAGCCGCTCCAGTTCAGCTTGCGCTTTTGATTTTTCTTTATCAGAAAGCACGAACATTGGGTTCGGTATATGTTGAACTGGAGGGCTGTACGTGTATAAACTCTATTGTATATCCCTGGATACTGCTTAAGATGTAAGTATCGGTTGTTAACATGCTCCATGCATTCAGAAAAGAGTGTAATCTCCCCCCAACCTCCATGCTCCCTGTATTTTGTAGGGAACCAGACCCACCTACCTCCATAGTTACCAGTGGCAGGTTTACTTCTTTTTTGTAGGTTCTTCGCTGCTGTTGTTGCGCTGGTGTCTGGATTTTCGGTTTGGTTGGCGTTGGAGGTCCCCGCATCTTCCAAGAAGGCCGGCCTGGGCCATGGCCTAAAAAGACTCATGTTTTGAGTACCGGGCCTTCGAGCTTTCACCAGTTCTGCTGGTGGGTGCGTAGGGGTGCTGTCTTTGGCTGTAGTGGGTTTTTGTTGGGGTCCCTTTTATTAGTCCAAGGGTTTTTGCTTCCTCATCGAGCTCCTTGACCTGCTTCGATAGGTTGCCTCCAAACAATAGTATTGGTGGTTTTATGGTCCCAGGTTTGCACAGTCCCTGCACCCCTTGCACACTTGTCTTTCCTTCTGCGGACCCCTCTTCCAGGTCAGCCCAGAACTGACCCGCAATGCTCCCCTCTGATGAGGTAGAAGCACTGTGCAGCCCTTCAAGACGTACTGCTGTGGGTTTATCATAGGGCCCACAGTGACCCGACTACATCTCCCGGAGTCTGTCACATTGGAGCAAATGCTCCACACACCGCTCCATCCGGCTCCAGCGCTCTCGGTCGCTGGCCGCCCGCGGTTGTTCAAAGTCGGACTCCTCTGAGTCCACGATCTTGTTTGTTTTGTGTCTAGTCTTACCGCCCGGCCGCGTGGATCTGGCCGGTGCGGAGGCGACATCGGGCACAGCTGATCCCATTATCGGTGATCCGAGTGCCGCTGGCTGCTGCTGGCTGCCCGCTGCTCCGCGGTCCTCCCTCACCAGCTTTGTCGCAGCCCGTTGGTTTCTCCACCTGTAATCAGCATGGGAAAACACAAAAAGACCGCAGCTCTTACCTGCAGGTCCTGGTTTAAATTGTCGCTACGGGGGAACGTCGTTCCACCCCGCCTCCTGCCGTTTTCGACTTGTCAAAAGTCGACGGCCCCATTCTGAATAGTCTCCCGCCCGGCCGTGGTGTTCTGGCCGGCGCGGGACAAATATTCGGCACAGCTGATCCCTTACGGGGCTTGTGCCTTCAGCTGCTGCTGGCTCCCGCAACTTCGCGGTCCTCCCCAGCCAGCTTTACTCGCAGCACTTGTGGACACTATTTTGTCCAGCTTCCCCCCCCCCCTGTGTAAAAACAGCGCGGGGACAAAAACTACCACAGAGTAAATCACTTACCTGCAGGTCGCGGTCCCTTACTGCTGTGGGGGAACGTTCCACCCTGCCTGTCGTTTTGCAAGCATGAAAGCGATATGACACGCATGCGTCCTGGCGGGCTTCTTCACGTAGTCACTCACGTGACTCCGAAGTAAAATTTCTGGTCCACATTGACCTCAAAGATGTTGATACTGGGTATCTAATAGCAATGTCAAAGGTGGTTGGAAATGATCATTGAATGGCACTTGAATGGAATTAAACATTTGCACATTTGGACAGTACAGTGGTGCAACAGGAAGAACTACTGCGTCACAATTGCTGAAACGCAGGTTCAATCCTGACCTTGGGTACAATTTATGTGGAGTTTTCTACACTCTCCTTGCGACTGCAGTGTTTTCCTGTCAATGCCCCGGTTTCTTCCGGCTTCGCAAAAGTATGTGAGTTACCAGGTTCACAAAATTGCTGGGGAAACTCAGCGGGTGCAGCAGCATCTATGGAGCGAAGGAAATAGGCGACGTTTCGGGCCGAAACCCTTCTTCAGACTGATGGGGGGTGGGGGAAAGAAAGAAGGGAAAGGGGAGGAGGAGGAGGAGCCCGAGGGCGGGCGGATGGGAGGGTGGGAGGAGACAGCAAGGGCTAGCCAAATTGGGAGAATTCTATGTTAATGCCATAAGGACGCAAGGTCCCCAGACGGAATATGAGGTGCTGTTCCTCCAATTTCCGCTGTTGCTCACTCTGGCAATGGAGGAGACCCAGGACAGAGAGGTCGGATTGGGAATGGGAGGGGGAGTTGAAGTGCTGAGCCACCGGGAGGTCAGGTAGGTTATTGCGGACTGAGCGGAGGTGTTCGGCGAAACGATCGCCCAACCTACGCTTGGTCTCACCGATGTAAATCAGCTGACATCTAGAGCAGCGGATGCAGTAGATGAGGTTGGAGGAGATACAGGTGAACCTTTGTCGCACCTGGAACGACTGCTATCTGAGTTACCAGGTTAATTGACTGGAAAATTACTGGTGATGTATGGTAGAATCTGGAGGCGGGGGTTGGTGACAGAGGAGGGGAAGATGATGAGAATATGGGCGGCTCAACAGCATCAGAGACACGGGTTCGATCCTCGGTACGGGGTGCCTTTTGTACGGAGCTTGTACGTCCTCCCTGTGACCGGCATGGGTTTTCTCCGGGAACTTTAGTTTCCTCCCACACTCCAAAGATGTAGGTTAATTGGCTTCGTAAAATTCTAAATTTTCCTTAGTGTGTGTAGGGTAGTGTTAGCATGTGGGGATCGCTCATTGGCGTTGACTCGATGGGCTGAAGGGCCTGTTTCCGTGCTTTATTTCTAAACTAAATTTGTTTTAAATGGGATTAACAGGGTTAATGTCTGGTTGATGGTCATCTTAGACTTGGTGGGATGAAGGGGCTGTTTCCATGCTGTATATCTCCAGATGGGCACAAAATGCTGGAGTAACTTAGTGGGACAGGCGGCATGTTGTCAGGACTTACCTCCTTATCATTGATAGTCATACCTAAGAATTAATGAAACTGGTTTACGGATATTTCAGTCTTGCTGAGAGTTTTAGTCCTCTTTTAAAGTCATAAAATAATCATTTTGTAATTCCTTAAGCAGGAACTTCAATGAAATTCAGGGATGGCAGGACTTTCATATGAAGAAAAACTGGATAGACTCGGCTTGTACACGCTAGAATTCAGAAGATTGAGGGGGGATCTTATAGAAACTTACAAAATTCTTAAGGGGTTGGACAGGCTAGATGCAGGAAGATTATTCCCGATGTTGGGGAAGTCCAGAACTAGGGGTCACATTTCAAGGATAAGAGGGAAGTCTTTTAGGACCGAGATGAGAAAATCATTTTTTACACAGAGCTCTCCACGCATCTGAAGGTAGAAGTACAGGAGAAATGCTATGATCTGAAGAAAAGATATGGGGTTGAAAGAGCTTTGGAGGCCTTGCAACTGATTGACAGTCTGACATGCACAGAATAGATTCTTCAACATTCAACTCCGATAGCCCAAACACCCAAGGCTGCAATCCAAGGTCAACATATCACTCAGACACGAAACACCCAACACTAAGTTCTGAAAGCTAATTTTCACCTCAGATCCTGGAAAACATGGACCATTTGTATTTCTTCCAAGATGCCTCTCACTGAAGTTGGGTGTTGATGACGAGTTTCAACATTGTCAATGCACCTGCACTCTTGCTATCTGAGGAAAAGAGAGATCACAAAGCTCCTTATCTATCAGGCAGAAGTAATCTCTGCCCTTCTGCTCACCCCTGGAACCTGGAGAAAGTAAAACATGAGGATCTACTTCGACATTTTAACTGGATACACACGCATACATCTACGGATCTTGTGGCGTGTGTATCCATTTATGCCTATGAATAAAATAACGCATGTATTAATGTGTAACCCGTGTCTGTATAATATAACACGTTGGTAAAGTATATGATGCGTCTGGGTGGAATGTATGTACATACAGTGTGGAGTGCGGGCAACACGGATTAAGGGCATAGTTGGAAGGGGTACATAGAGGTGGAGTGTGGACAACACGGACTGGGCTGCCACTGGCCCGGCATCTGTCTCTCTCTCTGTCTCTGTCTCTCCACAGACTGTGTCTTTAAGAGGCTGACGTCAGGTTGTCCGGATATCCTGGCTTTGTGGAGAGCCATTCAGTGGGGAGGGAGATGAGCTGCGGTTGATCGTTGGTTGAGTTCGGGCGCCGCTGCAGCTGCTGTGGGACCATGTCTGTGGCAGGGTTTAAGAAGCAGTTCCACAAAGCCACACAGGTAAAAGGGAGAGGCTGTCTTCTCGGCGCTGCCAGTAGGTCCTGCTCCCCGTTCCCGCTCCTCCCCAGGTCTCCGCTCACCCCGCCGGGATTTGCCGCTCCACCGAGGCGCACTGCGCTTCCCCGGAGATGCAATGGGGTTTGAGAGCTCGGTGCCCGCATCCGACCGTGTGAAAGCATCGACAGAGCAGCGAGTACCCGCGCCCCCAGTCCCGGCGGCTGCACTGTCTGCACAGCCGCTTTCCCTGTATGTGTTGGACGTGGTTGCAGATATTGTGCACGGAGCGGTGGTGATCTCCAGCTCTGGGTACACGGAGCGCTGTTAACGTCCAGTGTGCATTGTTGGTGTGTATTTCCCACATACGCTGCGCGGTGTCGATGTGTGGTCCAGGATGCATTGTGGTGTCGATGTGTGGTGTTCCTGGCTACACGGGGAACGGTGGATGTGTGTTTCCATGCTAAGTGGTGCATCACCCGAGTCTGCTGTAATGACGTTGTACAGTGCCCTGGAATTCAGATTGAATAAGGAACACATTGTTGGTGAAACATTGAAAATCATTCAAAACAGGGGTTGAATGTTGATTAGTAATGACAAATGTTGTGGCTAAGTACATATGAATAGTTTGATCAAATTGATGTATCCAATGAATCACTTGCCAGTCTGGCTCTGAATGCATTGTCTGCAGGTGATCACTAATACTGCCTGAATTTTGACATTCTGGCATTACTCTGTGTGAGGGCTGGATGAATCCAAGACCCTTTCAAGTCGGGCATTCTCACCGTTGTTATCAGATGTTTCAGCCTTAATGCTACAATATTGATAGCGTGAGTGTGTTATCGACCACATGATTTGCTGTCTATTTAGCGTGCACGTGGGTTTACGGATAGTTAGTATCCTCATGAGGGGAGGGAAATGATTTATAGTGGGGGGCAACGGGTATGAGTTATGTTGGCTGGAGAGGGGGCGCTGAGCTACAGTACATGAGCTGGAGGTGGTGGGAATGGACTGGAAGTTGCAAATGTCAGAGGAAACGCAAGCTTCCAACTGGGAGATGTGAGAAGTGAGTCAACAGATAATTATGGACTCCTGAAAATGAAGCAGCAGGCACATCACAAGTTCTTTCGAACATCTGGATAAAAATATTTATGGACTATGACAGTCCCAATGGTTTGTTACTGACTTAGCCGATACAACAAAATAATAATGTCAACACTTGAGCTGAAATCCTACCAGCCATTGTGCTCCAAATCTTCTTTGGCTGTAAAGCAATTATAAAAAGGATGCGTATGGTGCTTTTGTTATTTTTTTCAGTTGAGAGATACAGCCTTTGGCCCATCATTGCTTACCTCTTGAAATGCTTTAGCCCATGTGTTGTATGTACTCCAGGAGTGCAGATAGGGGGGTAGATCCAAGCTTTGAATCTGACATCAATGAAGGCTCAGTGATACATTTTCTTTCATTCTTTATTCATTCACAAGGTGTGCACATCATGGGTATTTATGGTCCACCTCTAATCACCCATGGAACGAGAAGACAGTTAAGAGTCAACCACATTGGTGATTCTGAAGCCATAGAGGCCAGATTGAATAAATATGTCAGATTCCCTTGCCTGAAAGACATCAGTGTACCAGATGGATTTTTACAACATTTATTATTTCATCATTACAGTTACTCCAACACAATTTTGCTTTTGAATGCCACATTCATTTAATTACTTGAATTTAAATCCAAATGTTGTGTGACTTGGACGAGAACCTGCAAATGGTGGTAGACACAAAATGCTGGAGTAACTCAGCGGGACAGGCAGCATCTCTGGAGAGAAGGAATGGGTGACGTTTCGGGTTGAGACCCTTCTTCATTCCTTCTGTCCAGAGATGCTGCCCCGCTGAGTTACTCCAGCATTCTGTGTCTAACTTTGGTTTAAACCAGCATCTGCAGTTCCTTCCTACACATTCCGCCTGCAAGTGGTGGTCTTCTCTGAACCTGCTGCTTTTGCTCTTACTGATGAAGGTTGTGGGTTTGGGGGTGCTGTTGGAATAGCCTGTGTGCACAACTGCAGCGCCTTATGGAGTTAGTACCCACTGCAGCTATAGGGGTGGAGGGAATGAATGATTGAATAAATGAAAGATCATCTCTAGGATAATTTGAATTTTTTAAAATCTTTGCAAAACCTTCTACTTAATAAAAATGTTTTCTTTACCATTTTAAGCAATAGTGTAAACATGAGTGATTATTTCAGCAGCGATTGTTTATGCCAATTCTATCTGCATCTTCACAAGTCTGTAGTGAGCAAATCATTGCAAGAGATCTCTGCAAAGTCATCTCAAAGATGCCTGGTATAACCATATAACCATATAACAATTACAGCACGGAAACAGGCCATCTCGACCCTTCTAGTCCGTGCCGAACACGTATTCTCCCCTAGTCCCATATACTTGCGCTCAGACCATAACCCTCCATTCCTTTCCCGTCCATATAACTATCCAATTTATTTTTAAATGATAAAAACGAACCTGCCTCCACCACCTTCACTGGAAGCTCATTCCACACAGCCACCACTCTCTGAGTAAAGAAGTTCCCCCTCATGTTACCCCTAAACTTCTGTCCCTTAATTCTCAAGTCATGTCCCCTTGTTTGAATCTTCCCTACTCTCAGTGGGAAAAGCTTATCCACGTCAACTCTGTCTATCCCTCTCATCATTTTAAAGACCTCTATCAAGTCCCCCCTTAACCTTCTGCGCTCCAAAGAATAAAGCCCTAACTTGTTCAACCTTTCTCTGTAACTTAGTTGCTGAAACCCAGGCAACATTCTAGTAAATCTCCTCTGTACTCTCTCTATTTTGTTGACATCCTTCCTATAATTAGGCGACCAAAATTGTACACCATACTCCAGAATTGGCCTCACCAATGCCTTGTACAATTTTAACATTACATCCCAACTTCTTTTTTTTTTTTTTTTTTTTTTAATTTTATTAGAAGTTAATACAATACAAAACAATACAGTGGCACCTAATTTTAGGTGCCAACTATGTCATACTGTAATCCATTCTATGTACAACCTCTAGTTTTATGTTATGAGTAGGCAAGACAAGAAAAAGAAAACAATAGAAAGGGGAAAGAGTGGAAAATAGATGGTAGAGAGTAGAAAAATGTGAAGTGTGGATATAAAAAATAAAAATAAAAAAATAAAATAAAAAAGAAAAGGTGGAAAGTAGAAATAGAAGAAAAGGCCCCTTAAAAGAGAATTTTTCAAATCTATATTCGGAGATGTAGATCTATCCACGTCATGAACTGAAATCAGCAATCCTTATGGTACCGCTGCATCACATGATTCCAAAAAGTCGATGAAAGGAGACCAACTCCTTAAGAATTGGTCATATTTATCTATTAGTCGGAGTCTCATTTCTTCAAGGCGTGCTATGTCCATCATATTCCTAATCCACATTTTAACAGTTGGTATGGTTGTATTTTTCCAAAATTTAAGTATCAATTTCTTTCCAATTATTAACCCATAATTAAAAAAAACATTTTGGTCTTTATTTAAATTGGTATCTTCTCCTATTATTCCAAATATAATCCATTCCATTTTGGGTTCTATTCTTGACTTGAAGAGCTTTGTAAATATATCAAATATATCACTCCAAAATTTATTCAACTTTGTACATCCTACAAATGAATGTGTTAAATTAGCGTTTTGAAACAAACATTTATCGCATCTGGGAGAGACGTTTGGATAAAATTTATTCAACCTCGTTTTTGAATAATATAGTCTATGTAATAATTTGAATTGAATTAAATTATGTCTTGTATTAATAGAACAGTTATGTGTATTCATCAAATACTTTTCCCATCTATCCTTCGAGATCTTTATCATTAGCTCATGTTCCCAATCTTCCCTTAGTGCTTCTGTTGAGGGTGATTCTCTATCTAATATATTATTATAAAAGTATGAAATTAATTTTTGTGAATCAGCCTTAATATTCATTGCTTCTTCTAAAGGGTCTAAAAATATAGTTTGAAATCTATGTATATATTTCTTCATAAAGTCACATACCTGTATATATTTAAAATATTGATTATCCTTCAATTTAAATTTTAATTTTAATTGTTGAAATGATAACAGTTTGCCCAATTCATACATATCCCCTACTTTCCTAATCCCCAGTCTATCCCATTGTTGATATGTGTTGTCGATGAGAGAAGGTTTGAATGCGGGGTTGTTCAATAGTGGGGTTAGTACTGATAAATTATTTAATTTCAAGGATACATCCCAACTTCTATACTCAATGATCTGATTTATAAAGGCCAGCACACCAAAAGCTTTCTTTACCACCCTATCTACATGAGATTCCACTTTCAGGGAACTGTGCACAGTTATTCCCAGATCCCTCTGTTCACCTGCATTCTTCAATTCCCTACCATTTACCATGTACGTCCTATTTTGATTTGTCCTGCCAAGATGTAGCACCTCACACTTATCAGCATTAAACTCCATCTGCCATCTTTCAGCCCACTCTTCCAACTGGCATAAATCTCTCTGTAGACTTTGAAAATCTACTTCATTATCCACAACCCCACCTATCTTAGTATCATCTGCATACTTACTAATCCAATTTACCACACCATCATCCAGATCATTGATGTACATGACAAACAACAGTGGACCCAACACAGATCCCTGTGGCACCCTACTAGTCACTGGCCTCCAACCTGACAATCACTGGCCTCCAACCTGACAACCTGGTATGCAGGTGTTTCTATTACAGACAGGTTGGGGCAATTTGTATGCTGCAGAATCATGTTACACTTGGAAGGAGCAGCTAAGCGAGGCTTGTTTAAACACTGAGACAGTTGTGTTGGCAGTGGCATCAGCAGAGAACTCTATCGCTTCCTTTGGTGTTGATGTCCTCACTGAAATCTGAAGCACTTAGAAGGAATGAATTTCATTAAGAGATAATTGAGCAGTCGCAAATTACGAATATACGCTGCCAGAGCAGGTGTAGTGTATTTCGGCTGTAGCAATAATTTACTGACTTGTAACTTACTGGACAATACCCCAGGCAGGCAGAGAAAACGATCTTAAAATAGTTTTTGCATCTGAATATTAACTGGGACAGTATGATGAGTATGAAATCGTGGCTGCTCTTGCATAATGTCTTTTATTACAAAAATTCTTTGAACTTGAGTTGCTTGATTCTGCCTTAAATAAACAATTACAAATGTTTGGGTAGTTTCTAGACATGGTGCTAGATCTCTGTGTCTGTCAAATGCTCGGAGCTGAAAGGGCTGTCTTAAGTATTAACCATTTCCTTTTCCACAGATGCTGCCTGACCTGCTGGGTCTGCTTTTATTTCAGATTTCCGGCATCAGTGTTTTCTTTTATTGTTAGATTTTCATTATTATCTTAATTTTAACATTTGAAGAAAATGCTGCATCAATGTATTGTTTTGTTTTGATACCTTTAGTATCTGAGCTATTCCCAGTGTTATCTACCTATGTGTGCTATTCTTGGCCTAGCTGACACCAGATTATCTTTGCAGATACCAGTAAAAAGGAGTTAAGATGGTTTATGGAACAATTATTTTAACAATTGTTGTTCAAAGATATGAAATTCTTGAAGGACACTGAATATAAGCCTCTGTTCAGTAACCAAATAGCAACAGCTCAACACCACTTATCAATGCTATGTGCGTTTCGTCCTTGTCTAATTTAGATTTTTTGCCAAATATTGATTTCAAATGCAGAAACATTACTGTCAATAATTTTTTTTTGATATATAACTGTTTTGGGTTTTTATTGGATATTAGCTCCATGATTAAGTGATAAATTATTTTTAAAAAGTCATTATAGTTAATCGGCGTGAATTGTAATAACATAAGATTGGTTAATCAATAAACCCTACGAAGAACATCAATGGAAGACCAAAATTAATTCCTGTAATTCATTTGTGCATCAAATTACAATTTCCATTCATCAAATTGGAATTAAAATGCATTTCCAAGCTTTGTAAGATGCCTAAAATTTAGCTTAACCTTTATCTAGCCCTTAACTGTCGAGAATCGTCAAATATGGATCAAAATAAAAATGCTATAAATCAATTTGTTTCATTGACAAATTTAGGTTCATAATAATTTATTTGGACGTTTATTTCTGGCCTTGAATATTTGATTGCTTCATTAATGTGTGGTCAACTGCTTGCCCTTAAATACTGCTCTTCCTAAATACCTCAACTTTGTTATTAAACATTAAATGCTTCTTAAAGTCTTAGTGTATTTGACTTCTTTTGGTCACCCAATAGCATCTCTTTATGTCACTCTGATGTTTAACACTATTCCTATGAAGCAGTTTTTGTTGTTTATTATGCCAAAGTTGTTGTTGCTTATCCAGAGCTTGCATTTAAAGGTCAGAATATGAGGATGGTGAAGCCCAAAAACATTTAAATATATTTTGTCATAGTTGTGGAGGTACATTACAGAAATAAGCCCTTTAGCCCATATGTATGTGCTGACCATCTAATATTCATTTGCGTTTACACTACATTAATTCCTTTTTTCCATATTGATTTATTGTTTTTGCCAATTTTATCTGCATCTTCACATCCATATTTTCAATAATTCCTCCCAGATTCTGCCACTTACCTAAGCAATAAATTAATCAAAAGTGCATTGATTCCCTGCTCTTTGTTGAAATCGCACCATGGGATCTTTATTATCTGCTTGTGAGAGCGAATGCAATGCCGGAGACCCGGGTTCGATCCTGACTACGGGTGCTGTCTGTATGGAGTTTGTACGTTCTCCCCGTGATCTGCGCGGGTTTTCTCCGAGATCTTCGGTTTCCTCCCGCATTCCAAAGACGTACAGGTTTGTAGGTTAATTGGCTTGGTAAATGTAAAATTGTCCATAGTGGGTGTAGGATAGTGTTAATGTGCGGGGATAACTGGTTGGCGCGGACCCGGTGGGCCGAAGGGCCTGTTTCCGCGCTATATCTGTAAAACTAAAACTAAAACTCTCTCACCTGCACCTTGTACTCAAGTGTTTGGAATGAGACATGATCCTCATTATCCCACGGCATTGCGTGGTACTTCATATTTCCAAGGACCAGGATGTGCGTGACAATGTACAATGGCACCACGATTCATGTGGCAGCGGGGAAATAATCTGGGTGGATCCGATTGGAGATCACATTGCATTGAACACACATTATTATCTCCCTGAACTCCAGCATCTCAAGAAACCATTCATTGGCATGTGTGGAATTGATCATGGTATCTGTCTCAGCACAACGTTTGAATGTCTTTTACAATTTCAGGGACATTCACAATCTTTTGCAATCTTTAGTGGCTGATTAACCTAGACAGCATAGGTTAGTCGTCTGTTCGAATTTACCGTGTTGTTTTGCCAGCAGGGCCTATTCTGCCTCCTTACAAAGCCATTGCTTTTGAAGCGACTTGTCATTCAGGGTCGGAACAGAAGATGCCAGCGATTTGCCACTGCAAGTTTCGGCTCTCAGTGATAGAGGAAATATTGAGGGTTTTAAAATAATTTTCAGAATGGAAGCAAAGGAGCAAATTGTGGAAACTTTGACCATTTGTTTTGAAGGAAGGTCATCCACTTCAAACTTCAACTCTGTTTCTTGCTCCAAAGTTGCAGCGTAAAATTGCTGACTATTTCTAGCACTTTTTTTGTTTCAGATTTTCAGCATCTGCATTTTTTCAATTATTTTCTTATCCTCCTTGTGATATGTGTGGTGCTGAATGATTGGAAGAAGCTGAAGTGGTATTGTTCACAAAGAAAGAAAAGGCGACTCGGTAAAGATGCTGAAAATCTGAAATAAAAGCAGAAAATGCTGGAAACACTGCAGACCAGACAGCCCAACTAATATCTGTTGTAGATAAATTAGGCCGACTAGGGCTGTATAAGATGGCCATCTATGATATGTTCAACATCCCGCATTAGTGTCGGTTAATTGTATTCTGTAAATTGTCGCTAGTGTAGGATACGAAAGGGGGATAGCATAGTACTAGTGAACAGCTGATCGATGGTTGGTGTGGACTCGTTGCGCTGAAGAGCCTGTTTCCATGCTATTTCTCTAAACTATAAGCTTGATGTTTATTTTTTTGGAAGTAGGTGACATACCCAGCATGATTTTCTAGGCGTCTTTCTTTTTCTGAAATTTGCAGCTCCAACATTCTTTGTCTGTCCCATCATCTATCCTCTCACTCTCAAATTCATTGACAGATATGGTCACCTTTGGGTTTATCTTATCAGAGACATCCCACCCCTATCTCGCTCTTCAATGAATGAATTAATGAATGCTTTATTGTCACATGTGATATGTCACAGTGAAATTCTTTGCTTGCATACCCAAGGTATGCAATTAGTCACCAAATAAAGGGCGCTGACATAAATTACAAAGTAACTTGCTTCAGCTTTTGGTGTCTTTCTCAGTTCGGAGAGTTTTTGTCCTGAAATGTTAACTCTGCTCCTCGTCACACAGACACAGCCCAACCTGTTAAGTATTTAGAGTCGTAGAACAATACAAAATGAAACCAGGCCCTTCAGTCCAACTTGTCCAAGCCAACAATGTTAGCATTCTGGGCTAGTCCCATTTAGCCTAAATCCTTCCTCTCCATATATCTGTGCAAATGTATTTTTTTATGCCAGTTATGGATTGCCCCCGGGGTTAAAACTTTCTCCAGAGAGCTCTCTTAAATCTCCGCTCTTCCACTTTCAGCCTATGCCCTCCAGCTTTATAATTCTCTACCGTTGTAAAAGACTGAGTGTTCACTTTATCCATGCCCCTCATCAGCCTCCTATGCTCCAAAGAAATAAATCCCAGCCTACCCACTCTCTCCCCATAACTGAAGCCCACAAGTCCAGGTAAATCTCTTCTGCACCTTTCCAAATTAATGACACCCTTCCTATGGCAGGCCAACCAGAACTGCACACCAAGTGTGGCCTCGCCAACAACTTGTAGAGCTACATCATGATGTTTGGTTCTTTCTGATTTATTGTTATTGTTGCATGTACTGAGATACAGTTGGAACTTTGTTTGCATGCTATCGAAGCAAATCATACCATATATGATTACAAATAAGATATCAACAAGTAAAACAGGTAGTGCAAAGTGAAAAATACTTGAATATAAGGTGCGGCAAGGTAGTAGAGTTGTTGCCTTACAGTGCCAGAGACAGAGACCCGGGTTTGATCCAGACTATAGGTGCAGTCTGTACTAAGTTTGTACGTTCTCCATGTGACCTGCATGTGTTTTCTCCCACACTCCAAAGACATAAATGTTTGTGGGCTAATAGGCTTGGTAAATTGAAATTTGACCCCAGTGTGTGTCGGATTGTGTTTGTGTGCGGGGATGGCTGGTCAATGTGAACTCAGTGGGCTGAAGGGCCTATTCCCATGCTGTATCCCTAAACTAAACTAAACTAAATAGCATTACAGTTATGGAGAAAGAGCAGATAACAAAAAAGTTCCAGAACCACAATGAGGTCGGTTAGGAGATCAGAACTGCACCCGTAGTTTTTCAGTGGATCATTCAATAGCCTGGTAACAGCCGGAAAGAACCGTTCCTGAATCTGGTGATACATGTTTTAAAGCTTTTGTATCTTCTGCCCAACAAGTGAAGGGAGAAGAAAGAATGATAGGACTGTAAATGGTCCTTGATTTGGAAAAATGGATAACTCAGTGGGTCAGGCAGCAGAGGCACCCTTTTTGGGTCAGGACCCTACTTCTAATTTTGAAGAATGTCCATGACCTGAAATAACGCCTATCTATATTCTCCAAAGATGCTGCCTAACCCCATGAGTAACTCCAGCACTTTCTCTCCTTTTTGGGAAAACCAGCATCTGCAGTTACTTGTGTCTACTGGTCCTTGATTGTGTCGGCTGCTTGCCAGAGCATGAGGTGTAAATGGATTTGATAGGTCGGAGGCTGGTTTGTGTAATAGACTGGGCTACTTCCACAACTCTCTGCAATTTATTGTGGTCTTGGGCAGAGCTGTTGCCAAACCAAGCTCTCTTGCGTCCCGAAATGGAGCTTTCTACAGTGCATCTTTAGAAGTTGATGAGTTGCTGGAGGCAGGCCAAACTTCCTTAGTCTTCTGAGGAGCTCGAGGTATTGGTGAACATTCTTGGCTGCACATCAATGTGGTTGGTCTAGGACAGATTGTTGATAATATTTATGCCTCATAGCTTGAAACTCTCAACTATCACAACTTTGGAACCATTGATGTATTATGCGGTGTATTTACCACCTCGCTTCCTAGTCAATACCCTTGGCAATGAAAGTATGTGAGCCAAGCGCCTTCTTAACCACCTGACTCACCACAAATAGTGAACCATGTACTCCTAGGTCTCACTTCATTGTCAACTGCATTGCCTTTCAAATCGTTAATGTATAAAACAAACGGTAGTGGACCCAACACCTATGGCACACCACTGGTTACAAGCCTCCAATCAGAAAAACAACTCTTCACAACGACTGAAGATAGACATAAAAAGCTGGAATAAATCAGCGGAACAGGCAGCATCTCTGGAGTGAGGGAATGGGTGATGTTTTGGGCCGAGACCCTTATTCAGACTGGTTAGGGATAAAGGAAATGAGAGATACAGACGGTGATGTGGAGAGATAAAGAACAATGAATGAACGATGTGCAAGAAAGGAAACAGGCCATTGTTAGCTGTTTGTAGGGTGAAAATGAGAAGCTAGTGCGACTTGGGTGGGGGAAGGATAGAGAGAGAGAGAGAGAGAGAGAGAGAGAGAGGGAATGCCGGGGCTACCTGAAGTTAGAGAAATCAATATTCATACCACTGGGCTGTAAGCTGCCCAAGCGAAATATGAGATTCTGTTCCTCCAATTTGTGTTTAGCCTCACTCTGACAAGTGAACCTCTGTTTAACTTGAAAGGACTGTTGGGGTGCCTGGCCAGAGTCGAGGGAGGAGGTAAAGCGACAGGTGTTGCATCTTCTGCGGTTGCAGGGGAAGGTACCTGGGGAGGGGGTGGTTTGGGTGGGAAGGGATGAGTTAACCAGGGAGTTGCGGAGGGAACAGTCTCTGCGGTCTCTAGGTGTTGTATGCAACGGCTTCTAGGGTGGAAGGTAAGGACTAGGGGGACTGTCTCCGTTGCGATGAAGGGGAGCAAAGGCGGAGCTGTGGGGTACCGAGGAGACACGAGTGAGGATCTCATTTATGATGGGAGAGAGGAACTCCATTTCGCTATAGAATGAGGACATCTCGGATGTTCTAGTATGGAACACCTCATCTTGTGCGCAGACGCGGCGTAGACGGAGGAATTGGTAGTAGGGGATAGAGTCTTTGCAGGAAGCAGGGTGGGAGGAAGTGCAGTCAAGCTAGTTGTGGGAGTCAGTGGGTTTGTAATAGGTCAGTCAATAGTCTATTTCTTGTAATGGAGACTGAAATCAAGAAAGGGGAGGGAGGTGTCGGAGATGGTCCAAGTACATTTGAGTGCAGGATGAAAATTGGTGGTGAAGTTGATGAAGTCCATGAGTTCTGCACACGTGCAGGAGGTAGCACCTATGCAGTTATCAATGTAACGGAGATGGAGGTTGGGGATAGGGCCAGTGTAAAGTGTTTCTCCCACAGCTCTACAAAACGGCCATTTGACTCCCTCCTCCAAGCCAATTTTGAATCCAATTGAATAACCCGATTTGGATTCCATGTGATCTCACTTTCCAGACGAGCCTAGCATGCTGGATCTAATCAAAAGTTTTGCTGGAGTTGATATAGATCTCTGCCGTTCCCTCATCAATCGTTCTTTAAGGTTCATGAGACACTATTTCCTGTGCACAAAGCTGAGCTGACTATAATCAGTCCTTGCCAATCCAAATGTAGATCCTGTCCCTCAGAATCCCCTCCAACAATTTTCCCACCAATGTTGACCTGACTAATCCTTGTTCCCATTCTTACATAACGTACAACATTAGCTACCCTGCAGTCTTCTGGAACTTTGCCTATATGCTGTGTCACCTGGCAGATGATGCAGGAGCTTAAATGGTGACCAGCAGGTTCAAGAACAGTTTCTTCCCAGCAACTGTCAGGCTCTTGAACATTTTGCCACACTAACCCCCGTAACTATCGTCTTCTATGAACTGTCTTTGGTGCAAAATGGCCTTCAGTGTAGCACTTTATGGTTACCTAGTGTTATTGTTATTAACTTCTTGTATCATTGATTATTGTATATTTATTTATGTAGCCTTGCATTAATGGGACTGTTAAGCTGCAGCAAGTAAGAATGTTATTGTTCCAAAGCTGGTACATATGACCATTAAACTTTTGTGATTCTTGCCAGATCCATTTTGGGCCCTCGTTTTGCCCCCCTGATTGCCTTCTTAAGTGTTCACCTACATTTCTTAGACACATTTGCTTGATCCCATCTGCCTAAATCTAACATATGCCTTCTTTACCCTGGCCAGAACCTTAACATCTCTCGTTAACCAGAATTCTTGTGCCCTTCACCCTTGCAGGAACATGCTGTCTCTGCACTCTGGTCAACTTACTTTTGAAAATCTCCTGCCTGCTAGACATCCCCTTATTTGCAAACAGACTCGGCCAATCCACCTCTGCAAGTTCCTGCCTAATGCCTCCAAAATTTGCCTTGCCCCAATTTAAAACCTTAACTTGTGGACCAGTCCAACCCTTCTCCTTAACTACTTTAAAATTAATAGAATGAATCCCTAAGGGCTCCCCCACTGACACTTGAGTCACTTGCCTTGTTCCCTGAGAGGAGGTCAGGAGTTGCATCGTCCTTAATTGAGCCATCTGCATATTCCATCTAGTCCAAGACTCTTAAACTATGGAAGCCTCAGTCAACATTAGTGAAATTGAAATCTCCCACTAGTACTACCAAATTATTTTTTCCAGCTATCTGCTCCTCTAACTTCTGCTAATTATTGGGGGACCAATAATAGGGTCCCATCAATGTGATCATTATCCTCCTGTTTCTTGCATTCTATCCATATGGCTTCACTGAACAATTCTCCAAAGAATATCCACTCGGAGTGTAGTTATATCTTCTCTGATTAAAAAGGGAACCTCCTTCATCTCTATAAGGCCCATAGGATCTGTGTCTTGGAATATCGAGCTGCCAGTCTTGCCCTTCTCTCAGCCATGTTTGTGTTACGGTTATTAACATAGCCAAGCCAACCCATAGTCTGCCATCATCCTCTCTCTCCAAATGTTGATTTATGCTGTCCCTCATACATTGTTTTCCAAAATCTTGTCCATTTCCAGTGTTGCAGTCAAAGCATAAAATCTGAGATAAAAAGATAACATGCTGGAAAGGTTCAGGTCAGGTGGCATCTGTTAAGAGAGGAACCAGGCTAAATTTTCAGGTCCTTTTCTTTTCAGACAGAATGTTGTTCAACTGAAAAGTTAACTCACTTTCACGAGTGACAGGCTGCTGGGTCTCTGGTTACTTTGTCTGCCTCCTACTCCTTTTCTAAACAAGGGTACCACATCAGTAACCTTTCTGTTCCTGGGCAATGGACCTGTAGCCAAAGATCACTGCAAAATGATGGTCAGAGCCGGTGCTGTTTTTTCCTTGCTTCTTTTTTTACATCCTGGGATACATCTTTCTGGGATCGGTGATTTTCCATTTTAAAGATGTCAGATTTCTTTAAATGCCCTCTCATTTTTATCATTTCCAATATTTCCACATCATTCATTAATGGCACTGCATACACCATTCTATCTTCAGTGCAAACAGGCTATTCAGTCCAAAATGTCTGTTCTGAACATGATGTCAAATTAAACTAATTCCTTCTGCCTGCCCTTGATCCTTATCATTCCATTCCCTGCATATTCTTGTATCTATCTAAAAGCCTGTAAAATGCCTTTATCTGCTTCCAACACCAACCCTAGCAGTGCATTCTAGGCACCTACCACTCTCTGTGTAAAAACAAAACTTGGCTCAACTTTCATCCTCTGATCTTATAACCATATAACCACATAACAATTACAGCACGGAAACAGGCCATCTCGGCCTTTCAAGTCGGTGCCGAACCAGGAAAACTTTAGCTAAATTTAAGCTTAAAGCTAAGTATTTGACATTTCCGCCCTGTGAGAAAAGTTCTGACTGTCAACGCTATCTATGCTCTCATAATTTTATAAACGTTTTCCCCGTCTCCCCTCGACCTCCAGAAAAAAATATCCAAGTTTGTCATCCAAGTTTTCATTCACTTTCTCATTCAGACTGCTGTTCTGATCACTAATAGGTCCCACTCTCGCCCTTTCTTTTTCCTATCATGAACTTGTAGAAAATCTCAGGCATTAAATATATGATACTTAATTATTATCACCAATATTCTTTCCACACTTCCTTTTTAGCTTCCAAATGTCACCTCTGCACCTTCTTGTCCACCCGGCTCTCCGTATCTGTCGCGAGTTTCTTCATTTTTACTATTTTCTACCTGGTGAGTTTCTGGATATCCAAGAGAATTAGAAGTGGAAGGTCCACCCCTCCTTGGCCCACGAATCGCCCATTGCTTTGGCTTACCCCTGCTCATCTCCTCTTTACACTGGCTCTCTCTCCCACTTCTCACTCATTGATGCGGGGTTTTGACATGAAGCATCGACCATTCCTATCCACCAGCAGATGCTGCTAAACCCGCACAGTTCCTCCAGCAGATTATTATTGTTCTAGATTCTCGCATATCTCCAGAATTTAAAGCTTCCTTTTTTTACTTCTGTTGTAGACATACAGACATATTTATTGTGAACAAATCTATTGAGGGATTTCCAGATTTAGACCCAGAGACGATGAAGGCTTGGTGATATTTCCAAGTCGGGTGATGTTTCACTTGGTGGGGCACATGCAGGTGGTGGTGCACCTGTTGTCCTTTTCCTTCATGGTGGTAGATGTTGTTGGTCTTGGTAGGTGCTTTTGGAGTAGTCTGGATGAGTAAGCGGGTGGATATTCTCCCAAATGATTGTTGACAATCAACCGGGCTTTTTGTCCTGCTTGAACTTATTGAGAATTATTGGCATTGCATTCTGCAAGTGGAGAGTGCTGCATCATGCTCTTGATGGTGGAAAGTTCCTAGATGTCAGGAGACATGTCTTTACTGTTGAATATTACACATGCTTTGTTGTAACATCCCATCATCAAATGCATTGTGTTAATGCATGTGAATATATCCATGTAACAAATGCTGAAAATAACAAAACATTTTAAAACATAGAAAAATTAAAATGAGTTTCGTGCCAGCTGGAATAAAGCCCCTGTCCCACTTTCACAACCTAATTGGCGACTTCTGCCGAGTTTGCCATTGAAATGCAAACATGACATCATGTGAACATTTTCCACTCGTAGCTAGTCGTAGTTGGTCTTAGGTGTGGAAGACCGAGTCGTAGGAGGTCTTAGGCATAGTCGTAGGGGGTCATAGGAGGTCTTTTACTTTGGTGAGTCCACACGACCGTGACATTTTTTTCAACTCGTCTAGGGCTTTCTAAACTCGTGGATTATGTCGTCCAAGTGGGACAGGCCCTTAATATGTTCCACGGAAAAGCAAAAGTGAAATAAATAATGACAGAACACTGGATAACTTCAGCAAGTCTGGCAGCAACGATGGAGGGAGAGACAGAGTTAATATTCAGATCAGTAGATCCTTCAAGGGAATGGACATAAAGCTGAAATGGCAATGTGATTCCATTCTCCACAGATGTTGCCTAATCTGCTGAATTATGTTTTATTATGAGACTTAAGCTGGAATCTGATGCCAGCGTTAACGGTGTCAACATTTTACAGGGACAGCCTTTGGGTTTGTACGGTTCCCCCTTCAGTCAGCAGTGAAACCCGAGGCTTGTCTTTTTTGTCCTTGACGTGTTCGGATTAATCTGACGTATCCGCATGATGGAAAGGAGTGTGCTGTGTTTGAGCATAAATCCCTTGGCTTGAATGAAACTGCACCCTGGGCATCTGCAATGCAGTCTCACCGATCTGGATTCAGCACCGTTTTATGCAAGCAAGCTGCGTTAACATTCTCATCCAAGCGACATGAAAAATCACCGCACCAGAAGGGCAGCCTTTTATTTTATTTCTGTCCCTTTGGTCAGATGGCCATTGCTTGCAGTTTAATGTAAGTCCCTCTCCTTTCTTTTAAGGCTTTTAAATGCCCCTCTTCCTAGAGTTAATTTTAACCTAACATACCGAGTCGGAATCTGTCATGCAGGGAATGAGATTACAGCTTTACTCCCACATTACATTTCCCTCCAGGAGGCGATGGTCATTGAATCTTTATCAGTTGCCATCAAGCAGATTAGGATAAATTGAGCCCTTCAATCTGTCTTTCTCTTCCTTCCTCTCTTCAAGTGCATTATTTGATGGAAATTCTTAAAGAATAATGGGCCATAGTAAAAGGTACATCTATGGAGCGAAGGAATAGGTGATGTTTCGGGTCGAGAAGAAGGGTCTCGACCCGAAACGTCACCTATTCCTTCACTTTCTCCACCATTTTTATCTACCTTTGATTTCTCCAGCTTCTGCAGTTCCTTCTTAAACATGGGGCATAGTAAAAGTGCATTTACTCTGCCCTGGCCCCTCCGAGGACCATTTGCCAGAAAAAAGTTCCTTTGATTGTCTTCCTGCTCCTGCCATCCCACTTTCCTCTCAACGTGGTTCCCAAAAGATAAGCAGAAAGGCACTGTGGTATGGTTGGTGGATGATATGGAGATGGCTAAGGAGAAGCTCAGTATGCAGCAGGGCAGAGAGAATTCAGAGATTTGCGGAGAGTTAGATGATGAGTAGGAGGAGGAGTGGACCGAAAAACTTGCTTGGGACACTTGGTCTGTTTCTGCAATGTACCTCCTGCTAACTTTTAAAATAGTGAAGATTCGCTGAGTTTAGATGCTTTGGTGGAACAGGAATGGAGATCGGTTAAACTAGTGGTACAGTGAGAGTAACTGTAGTTGGAAGAATGGTGGCTATTGTTTTTTAGCCACATACTGACAAACGTCAGTGGAAAGACAATACATGATTACAATCGAGCAATCCACATTGATATCTACAACCAATCCATGATTAAGGGAATAATGTGAATAACTTTTAGTGCAAAATAAAATCCAGTAAAATCCGATTAAAGATAGTCTGAGTGTCTCCAATGAGGTATATAGTAGCTCAAGACTGCTCACTAATTGTTGGCAAGATGGTTCAGTTGCCTGATAGCAGCTGGGAAGAATCTGTCCCCGAATCTGGACGTGAGCGTTTTCACTTTTCTATACCTTTTGACTGATGGGAGAGGGGAGCTTGTTGACGTCGTGAGATGTAGGACTGGACTAATTTTGTTGTGAATTTGCAGAGGCTTGAGTGGAACTGGAGACGTGAGAAACTGCAGATGCAGGAATCTTGAGCAAAACGCAAAGTGCTGGAGTAACTCCAGTGGGTGAGGCAGCAACTGGGAGGGAATGGACAGGCAGCGTTTGGGACCCTTCAGTGATTGTAGTAGGGGGGAGAAAGCTGGAAAAGAGGTAGGCAGAAGAATGCCTGGCAAGTGATAGGTGGATATGTGTGAGGGGGTGGGGGGATTATTGCAGATGGGTGGAATAATTGACAAAGGCTAGAGATGAAAAAGACAAAAGGGCGTCAGAGAGGAGTGAAATGTAAAGCTAGAGGGAGGGATATGAGTGGAGGGACGGCGGGGGGGAGATAGTGGGCAAAATAGGTGTGCACCGATGGAGAGTATGGGTGGGGTACGGCGCATGAAACACAGAGAGAGAGAGAGAGAGAGGGAGGGGAGGCGATTGTTACTTAAAATTGGCCAACTCAATATTTATGCTGTTCGTTTGTAAGTTACTGGAATGTGAGGTGCTGTTTCTTCAGTTTGCATGTTCCATCTGGCATTGGAGGAGGGCCAAGGCACAAGAATTGTTATGGGAAGGAGAGTTACATTCACGGGATATGGGGAGAAAGCAGGAACTAGGGTACTGGGGTTGGATGATCAGCCGTGATCATATTGAATGGCAGTGCTGGCTTGAAGGGCCGAATGGTCTACTCCTGCCTCTATTTTCTGTGTTTCTATGTTTCTAAAATGGTTAGCTACCAAGAGACCAACAGGCTTAGGTGGACCGAGCACAAGTGTTCGGCGAAACAGTTGCCTGGTCTGCACTTAGTCTCGCCGATGTAAAGGAGGCAGCAATGGGAGTACCAAATGCAGTAAACTGAATTTAACCAAGTGGGTGCAATCCTCAGTGACTCCCCTTCCCATTCCCAGACTGAGAGCAATGTTATTAGATTGGAAAGGGTACAGAAAAGATTTGCCAGGATATTGCTTGTAATTATGGGCTGGAGTAATTTGGAAAGGCTGGAAAGACTGGGTCTTTTTTCTTTGAAGTGCAGGAGGCTGCGGGGTGAACTGATTGAGGTGTAATATGAACGCTCACAGCTATTTTCCCCAACTTGAAGATTCTAAAGCTAGAGGGCATAGGCTTAAGGAGAAAGATTTAAAAGGGATATCAGGAGCAACTTTTTTGTTCAGAGGGTAATCCTTGCCTGGAATATGCAGCCACGTGACCTGTTGTGCTTTTCTGTTCTCTACAGCTCTGACTTGAGTTTTACATGTCTGCATATCTGGAACAGCATAATGGCTGCTGGATCATAATAAGGTTGATTTTTATTCCACTGATGCATTTTTGTTCCTCGCCCATGGTGTTAAATTGGTCAGAGTGTAACATCCTTTCCTCTATTAGTGAGAAATAGTGTAACACGCAACAATGACAGCGGATTAACGAATGAAGAGTGGCAGATCCTTGCTGATGTTACCCAATGTCATTTGTTGTCGGCTCTTTGTTGTATCAAAGGGCTGGGAGCCAGGATAGGGAAATATTCCAAGTTGGGCACCATCCCCTTCTTGAGCAGGTAGATAGCATGCGCCACAAGAGGATGTTTAAACTGCTTTCATAATTTCCTTTTCATACACACAGGTTGGTGCAAGTTGGAAGTAGCTCTGCATATTTGTCTTTGGAACCTTGCAGCAAAATAAAGGTCATTTGGCATATTGGGTCAGTGCAGCCTCTTGCTCTTTTCTCCATTTCATACTTCAGAAAGCTTCACTACTTTGTTAACTGTGGGATTGTGTCTGTGACGAAATGTGTTTTGCGCAATTTTGGTTTACTGCTTCCTCCATTTCCCAATCCTCATCTATATTTCGTGCTTTCCATTGTTCATTTGTTTGCACTGAAGCAAACTATGCTCCTTCCCTTTGCCGATCACCCTGCAACTGCTTTCCAATTCCTGTTTTGGGCTTTTTGTTTTCTGCAATTAAAGTTTAAAAAAAAAAAAAAACCCCAATATCAAGTGAAAGAAAGGGTGGCACAGTGCGCAGCTTGTGAAGCCGCTGACTCAATGCTCACCTCTGGTGCTGCCCATGTGGAGTTTGTATGTTCTTCCTGTGTCTGCGTGGGATTCCCCTGACGATCTGGTCCCTTCACCCATCCCAAAGACACGCGGATTGATAGATTACTTGACCACTGTAAATTGCGCCTGTTGTGTTGGTGAGCGCCAGAATCCGAGGCAAATTGATTAGGATGTAAGAAGATTTTTTTTAAATGGGTTGAATGTAGTATCAGTGCAAATAACTACTGCTATGCTGTACATCTCTATGAATATTGATTTATAAAATCAATCAATGTTTGAGCTATTTGTCCAAACACATTAATTGTTAACACATCCTATGCAATTTGTTGTGATGTGAAAGCAGTTTTGAAAGATCGCTTAATAGAGAGAGAAAAAAGAGAGAAATGCTTATCTGTTTGGGTTATTTCACTGAGTTAAACATAAAGAGATAGTCATTGTCATTTCAGTTATCAAGATCCTTCATGGTCTGATTGAGGCCTGGGGTTAAACCCAGAATTAAGGCGTTTGGCCCATCGAGTCTACTCTGCTGTTCAATCATGGCTGGTCTATTTTTCCCCCTCAACCCCAATCTCATGCCTTCTCCCTATAACATTTGAACCCCTCATTAATCAAGAACCTATCAATCTCAGCTTTAAAAATACCCAATATCTTGGCCTCCATAGCAGGCCTGTGCCAATGAATGCCACAGATTCCCCACCCCCTGGCTAAAGAAATTCCTCCTCATCTCCATTGTAAAGGTATGTTCTTTTATGCTAAGGCTGCGCCCTCTCCCATTACTGGAACTATCCTTTCCACATTTGCTCTATCTAGGCCTTTCATTATCCTGTAATTGTCAATGAGATCAGCCCCCATCCTTCTAAACTCAGCAAGTACAGGCCCGGAGCTATCAAACACTCCACATGCATTAACCCAATCATTCCCAGAATCATTCACGTAAACCTCCTCTGGACCCTCTCCAACACCAGCACATCCTATGGACGATGGTTCAATCCTAACAGTGGGTGCTGCACTGTGTGGAGTCTGCACGTTCTCCTCATAACAATGTCTGTTTTCCCAGGAGGATCCAGATTTTCCCAGGTCGCAAACCATTCATCTGTAAATGAATTGCCATCTGTAAATTACACCATGTGTAAAGCAGCAAAATAATCAATGGGGAGTTAATGAGCATGTAGGAAATCTTAAAATCTACAGTATTACAACAAATAAAAGAGGAGGAATTGGAATACTGTGATTGCTTTGCTGAGAGCTGGCATGGGCATAGTGGGCTGAATGGCTTCCTTCTGTGTTGCATTAAGTAAGGGTAAAGAGTGCAGGAGCAGAGACCACAACATGGCATAACCAGAATCGTCTGCTGTTCCATAATGGTGTGTCAGCCAAGACTCAACTAGTCACATTCTCGCATCCGAGGCCAAGGGTTATGGGGTTCAAATCCTATGTCAGAGCATGGAGGGGACGTGCCTCACTTCAGGGCAGCAATGTAAGAACATTGCAAGGTTTGGAAGGACCATCTTTCAGAGGAGATGTTAAGCCAATGCACCTGTCAGTTCTCTGAGGTGGATGTGAGATACTATGACTGTACTTGGAACATATAATAACTTGCTGCTGATATTTGTTACTCAGTCCCCAATGAATTAGATTATATGGTTCCTGCACGCTTAATGATATGCCGTATTTCCTGCATGTCAATAGTGATGACCAGTTAGAAGTATTGTCCATGTAAATACCAATTTTCCCAATTTGTTTCTACATTAGCAATGTATAGCATTGTAGAAAGTTGCTGAATCCCCAGTGGTTTTGTACTTATCCTGTCTTTCAGAGTGGAGCCCAGCTCATGCTACACAACAGTCGGTGGAGTAGGCGGTGGGATTTGGTGGGGGGGAATGGTGCAGGGAGAGAGAAAGGTGCAGTGGTCAGTTTAATCTCCTAATCCTTATCGTTTGTTCCCACTCATCTTAGAATATTTGGTTCTGGGTGGTGTTGCTAGAAGTCTGCATTCGAGTTGGTTTTTGCAATTGGAAAATAAATTGTATCTAAGTTGTACCTCAGCTGACATACAGTAATGTGTGAATCCACAGATGCAAAAAAAAACATTCTCTCTCCCTTTGGTGTGAACCTCGGATGAATCAGGACATTAACAGACGGATGGTGTCATGTAAAAAGCACTATTTTTGTATTTTCAATACTTTTTTCTCACCAAATGACTGGTGCTGAGAAGAATTCATAGGGAAAGGAATTGGTGCAGAGCTGGTATCTCCTTAAATTATGCAAGAAATGGAGTGGCTTTCTGCTTAAGGTAAACATTTCCACTGCTGTTTAATTGAAATTATGTCTATGGAAAACGCGTACTGTGAACATCAAGAAAATAGTTCTTCGTATTACATTGACCATTGAAATTTCTTACTATTCACATGAGTACAGCAGACAAAATGTGTCGGATAGAACTACAGATGCTGTTTTAAATCGAAGATGGACACAAAATGCTGAAGTAACTCAGCGGGACAGTCAGCATCTCTGGGGAGAAGGAATGGGTGACGTTTCGGGTCGAAACCCTTCTTCAGACTGATGTCCGGGGAGTGGGCGGTACAGAGATACAGAGACTGGTAGAGAACAGGAAAGAGGGAGGGGATAGAGAGAAAGGAGAGGGAGGAGCTATTTGCAGTTAGAGAAGGCAATGGTCATGCCACTGGGGTGTAAACTACTCAAGTGAAATATGAGGTGCTGTTCCTCCAATTTGTACAGCATCTCCTCCTGCTCTTACCATTGCTATTGAGGGAGTGCAGCGTAGGTTTACAAGGTTAATTCCCGGGATGGCGGGACTGTCATATGCTGTGAGAATGGAGCGGCTGGGCTTGTATACTCTGGAATTTAGAAGGATGAGAGGGTATCTTATTGAAACATATAAGATTACTAGACCAAGTGCAGACCCGTTGGGTCTGTTCCCCCAACGTGCGGTTGTGGGGGGGGAGGCGGCATGCGGAATCACACACTAACTACCCCCTCCCTCCCGCACTCACGCTAATAGAGGGGAGGAGGGGGGAGAGAGAGAGAGGGGGGGGGGGAGGAGAGAGGGGGGGAGGAGAGGGGGGGAGGAGAGGAGAGGAGAGAGGGGGAGGAGAGAGGAGAGGGGGGGAGGAGAGAGGAGAGGGGGGAGGAGAGAGGAGGGGGGGAGGAGAGAGGAGAGGGGGGAGGAGAGAGGAGAGGGGGGGAGGAGAGAGGAGAGGGGGGAGAGAGAGGGGGGAGAGAGAGGGGGAGTGCTGAGGGGGGTGAGATGAGGGGCGGGGGAGAGGTGGGGAGCAGGGAGGGGGTAGGGGTGTGTGGAGGGGAGGGGGGTTTAGGGGAGCGACGGTGGGGGAGGGGGGAGGAGAGGGGGGAGGAGGAGGAGAGGGGGGCGGGAGGAGGAGAGGGGGGGGGGAGGAGGAGGAGAGGGGGGGAGGAGGGAGGGGAGGGGACGGGAGGAGAGGGGGGGGAGGAGGAGAGGGGGGGGGGGAGGAGAGGGGGGGGGGGGGAGGGGAGAGGAGAGGGGGGGGAGAGAGAGTGCCTTTTTACTTCAACCCAAACAACCATTTGCAGGCAGTGCTTTTTTACCTCTAACCATATTTTCATTTTCAAACCAAATTAAGGGTACTCACAGTGCTGTAGACAGTTATCAGTGTCATTCAAAGCTCTGATTGAGGCACACCACTTGCAGAGACTGATTGAGGCACACCACTTGCAGAGACTGATTGAGGCACACCACTTCCTGGTTTTATATTCCCTCCCTCTCCCTCCAGCGGGGGCAGCAGAGCGAATGGGGAATGTTGTAAAAACATTAATATCTCTGTCAATTTTCATCGACAGGAAAAATCTTTGGCACACATGTGGCACGGGGGGGGGGGGGGCTCTGAGCGAGGTGGCCAAAAATGACGGCCGTAGGTGGCGGCGTACTCTCGGAAACCGCAGCACAGATTGCCAAAACCGGTCAAGAACAGAGTTTTAGTAATATAGATAGATAGATAAAGGGTTTGGATACGCTAGAGGCAGGAAATGTGTTCCTGATGTTGGGAGTCCAGAACCAGGGGCCACAGTTTAAGAATAAGGGGTAAGCCAGTTAGAACGGAGATGAGGAAACACTTTTTCTCACAGAGAGTTGTGAGTGTGGAATTCTCTGCCTCAGAGGGCGGTGGAGGCCGGTTCTCTGGATACTTTCAAGAGAGAGCTAGATAGGGCTCTTAAAGATAGCGGAGTCAGGGGATATGGGGAGAAGGCGGGAATGGGGTACTGATTGGAGATGATCAGCCATGATCACATTGAATGGCGGTGCTGGCTCGAAGGGCCAAATGGACTACTCCTACACCTATTGTCTATTGTCTGACGAGTTCTGCTTTGATGTTTGGTCACTGGGTAACTGATTTTGCTTGGACTGGAGGTAAAGAGAATGAACTATGCTCAATGACTGTTTGCAGAGCCTCCAAAGATAATGCAAGGGCAGCGTCGGTTTGATCCTAGTTCTCCAAAGCAGAATCCTGCCTTGCTCTATAGAAGTCAATAGAAAGTTACAGATTTGACAAGTAGGTAAGAAGGCGTATGGTATATTGGCCTCTGTTGCAACAGGGCTTTAGTGAGACCACACCTTGGGGTACAGTGTGCCTATTTGCTCCTTGCCAAAAAAATAATACATACTGGTCAGTGAATGTCCAGCTGTGTGGATTCTAGGAGGATATATCAGGGGAGATTGAGTCATCTACTCCTGAGATGCTGAGAAAAATGAGAGGGAAGGTAATTTAAAAGTACAAATGCCGATAAGAGTTATTTGGGCTTAATGTGGAGAGAATACTCTCCTGACTGAGGTTTTTATTTAAAATTGTGATTTCTTCACTGGAGAGTGAAGAGCCTGTGGAATCCTCTAGCACATGACAGAGGAAGCCAAGGAATTAAATATATTTAAAAATACAGTAGATGGATTTCTTGACACAAAGCATCAAGGGATATGCCGTGGTGGGTATAAAATCAGCCCTGATTCCTAATGAATGGTGGAGCAGGCATGAAGGATTGAATGGTGCATTTTGGAGGAATGGGTGGCACTAGTCCAGTGGTCCACATACCATTTAAGTGTGTGTGTGGGGGGGTGGAGATTGTCCAAGGATATGGTGCTGGAGAACGTGATGTGGAGAATGAGCTAGGGTTCCAGCTTCAACTTGTTTCCGTCATATGTCCTTCACTGGTTAGAAAACTAGGGGCACGAAAAATGTCTTGATGATATAGCTGATACGAGGAAATGATCACCAGCAGTGGGTCTGGTGTGGACATATCAGAGAAAAGGGCATGTTTCTGATATATCAGGGGCTAAGAGGATCAGAAGCTGGACTGAACATAGTTATTAACTCTGGAGTTATGTGTACATTTTAATATATTGTATAGTATATAATTGTTGAAGACTAGAATTGATTTGATTATTGTGATGCAATGATATCTCTTGTTCATATGAAGCTCACAGAGAAAAGAGTATACATGATAATGGAAGATTTAACAATAAATGCAACCAAACAGTAGAATGGTACAAAGATTGTAGTGCAACCTGAAGTTGTGTTAAAATGCAATACCTGAATATCAAAATGAACTGGAGTTAAGAGTAAGAATATATGGTAGCAATTCTCAGAAGAGAATGTGGAAGAGGTGATTAGTCAGGAACCTGACAGCAGTACAGAAGAACCTGTTCTTAAGTATGATCCTGTACCTTCACCCAGAAGATAGAAAGAGAAACGTGAGTGGCTAGACTGGCAAGCATAGAGTCAAAGAGTCATACAGCACGGAAACAGTCCCGTCAGCCCAACTTGCCCATGCCAACCAACATGTCCCATCTACGCTAGTCCCACCTGCTCATATTTGGCCCATATCCCTCCAAACCTTTCCTGTCCATGTAGTTGTCCAAATGTCTTATAAATGTCACTATAGTACCTGCCTCAACTACCTCCTCTGTCACCTCGTTCCATATACTCACCACCCTCGATGTGGAAAAAGCTGCCCCTTAGTTCCTATTAAATCCTCCACTCCCACGTTAAGCCAGGTTCTTGATTCCTACTCTGGGGTAAAAAGACTCTGTGCATTCACCCTATCCAGGGCTCTCACTTAACTTTTTTCTCTGATGCCAGCCGGGCAACCTAGGCAGCTTTTAGATTGCCAAATGACAGTTTAGGTGATCATTTAAATCGGCTTGCATGATGCGTGCGATAATGTGCTCGGACGAAGTGCGTAGTTACCAATCGGAATTATGCTCAATGAAGCATTCGCATATTATTACTGCTTCAAATAACGTCATAAACTAAACATATTCACCAATCAAGACATGATATATACCACAATGACATGCAGCAAAATTATAATACAGTATCTCAACTCTTTTTACACGATGCAATGAATGCAATTTCTATTATTTCTTTCCACTTCCAAACAAAAATGTGGTTGGATTATTCAGCGAATGATCAACCTCGGTGAGACCAAGCGCAGGCTTGGCGATTGCTTCGAACAACCCCCCCCCCCCGCCGACATCAATCTGAAGAAGGGTCTCGATCCGAAACGTCGCCTATTTCTTCGTTCCACAGATGCTGCCTCACCCGCTGATTTTCTCCAGCTTATTTGTCTACAACCCATTCACACAAGTTCTGTTATCCCACTTTCCTCACCCACTCCCTACACATTAGGGGCAATTTTACAGAGGCAATGCGTCTTGCAGGGAGAATGTGCAAATTCAACACAGTGTGTCCGAGGACAGGATCGAACACAGATATCTTGCATGTGAGGCAGCAAGTCTACCAGCTATGCCACTATATTTTGTTTTCCAACACGCAAAAAATTATACGTTGATAACTTTGGTTACTAAAAAAAAAGAAACTATCAATTTTCAGTCTTAAATCTCTAAGTGACGCTATGTCCCCCTTTGCAGCTACCGTATGTTTTAATTCAGTTCAAGGCTATGGGGCAGTACATTGGTCATAAAGTTGCTGCCTAAAAGTGCCAGAGACCCGAAATTGATCCTGAATATGGGTGCTGTCTATATGGAGTTTGCTCCTTTTCCCTTTGATCGCATGGGTTTTCTCCAGGTGCTCTTGTTTCCTTCCACATTCCATGTGTGCAGAAACTTTTTTCAGAACCAACCCCAAACGTAATATTTTCCTTTCGTCCAGAGATTCTGTCTGACCTGTTGAGTTACTCCAGCTTTTTGTGTCTATCTTTGGTGTTTAAACCAGCACCTGCAGTTCCTTCCTACACTCACACGATACTATACGATAGAACTTTATTAATCCCTAGGAGGGAAATTGTGTGTGTGTGGGTATATATTATACACACACACACACACACACACACAGCGTTATACATTCATATATAAATATACACTTTTGTTTTCTCGTGTATAACATTGTTTACAAAGTACTATGTTTAAATATTCTGTTGTGCTGCTGCAAGGAAAGGTAGTCGGCGTGGACTCGGTGGGCCGAAGGGCCTGTTTCCGCACTGTATCTTTAAATTAAACTAAAAACACTAAAACCAGAGGGAGTCTAAAGAAGGGTCTCTACCCAAAACGTCACCCAATTTCTTCTATCCAGAGATGCTGGCTGCTCCATGGAGTTCCTCCGCACAATTAAAGCATGGAATAGTCTTCACCCTACCTTAGTTACCCAGCAGACGCAACTAAATTTAAGGTAGCCAGAATGCTTCTTTGCTTAAGTCCACGCTCCACCATCTCCAGTTTAAATTCCATTTGGAATATTTTTGGAGGACCAGGAAACCAAGTAGCAAGAGTTACCCCAGAAAATTACTCCAGCTCCAGTGAGTGACTCTGCGTTGGGTTTCATCGATCCCGGCGAGGTGGTGACCGGACACCAATGGCGGCCAGATCTCCCACAATACAAAGGGAGGGAGAAAGTGCCTGGTGCCGACCAGTGGCCATGGCAGTGCGCATGTGCAGGGCGGCCGATGATGTGCTGGCCGTGGCAGTGCGCATGTGCAGGGGGAGGATGTGCAGGCTGTGGCGGTGCGCATGTGCAGGGGGAGGATGTGCAGGGGGAGGATGTGCAGGGGGAGGATGTGGTGGCAGTGTGCATGTGCAGGGCATCCGTGGATGTGTTGGCCGTGGCAGTGCGCATGTGCAAGGCGGCCGGCCGTGCCAGCGGATGAGGAGCAGCCGGAGAGCGGAGACACGGATGGCGGGCGGAGACAGAGAGTGTTAGAGAGAGGGATAGAGAGGGGGGGGGCAAGCCGGGCAAAATGACACTCCTTTTATGTTGCCCGGTGGGACTTTAGGTGGCCATTGGCAACCGGGCAACGTTAATTTTCAGCCCTGCCGCTATCCTATTCTTGATGATACTAACTACCTTCCTGTTGCAAAACACTATTGCCACACCAGGCAGGATATTTTCTACAATGCATCTGTTGGTTTAAGAAAATCCTCTTGAAGATGCTGAATCTTTTCCATTGACTAAGAAAATAAAGTAAATACGTTACTGCACTTTCTTGATAACCGCATACCACATCAGTGTGAAGAGAGAAGGTTAGGTTGCTGGTGACATAGAGTCTGGGAACTTGAAGCTGTTGCCCATCTCTACAGCAGTTCAGTGTGGGAAAGAACTACAGATGCTGGTTTAAATCGAAGATAGACACAAAATGCTGGAATAACTCAGCGGGTCAGGCAGCATCTCTGGAGAGAAGGAATAGGTGACGTTTCAGGTCGAGACAGTTCTGAAGAAAGGTCTCAACCTGAAAAGTCACCTATTCCTTCATGCTGCCTGTCTTGTTGAGTTACTCCAGCATTTTGTGTCTATCTACAGCAGTTCTGTTGATAAGGAGAGGGATGACTTCAACCACTCCTCCCTGCCCCCCTCCCTCCCAGCCAAGCTTCCTTGGGGTCAGGGTTGCATGGACGTCAATGTCACAGTAACTTTATTTATTTATTTATTTAATTCTTTATTTCGAACAGAATAAAAGAATAAAAAGCAAGTGTGAAACAGCATACAAAAAACAAAACAAGAATATTTATAAAGTGTCATAAACAATATCTATAAATAAATGAAATTGTATGTGTCCGAAACACTCCGAGGATTTCTTTAGTCCCTCCACTGTTACTCATCCATTCTCTGGTTTATTTTAGACCTTCAGTGCATGAAATACTGTTTGGTTCTTATATTCTACAAATAAAGTTGGGGCTTATGGTTTCACTTAGAATTCACAGTCCTGAAGTAAGTAAGCATCACTGGAGGACGTGAATAGGTGACCCAAGATTTCAGCATCTCTAGTTCCTTATGTCTATGGTTTCACTTTCAGATTAATGTTGTAGCTTAGAGATACAGCACAGAAATAGGCTCTTGGCCCCATTGAGTCCGCATCGACCAGCAATTGCCCTGTACAATAGCACTTTCGTACACACTAGGGACAATTTACAATTTTTAGGGAACCCAATTAACCTACAAACTTGCATGTCTTTGGAGTGCGAGGTAAACTGGAGCACCCGGAGAAAACCCATGCGGTTACGGAGAGAACGTACAAACTCCGTGCACACAGCACCTGTAGTCAGGATTGAACCTGGGTCTCTGGCGCTGTAAGGCAGCAACTCTACCACTGCACCACTGTGCCGCCGTAATCCTCAGCTAATGTTCAGTGTTATGAGCCCTGTGCAGGAGTGAGACACTGTTGATGCGGTGCCTGTAACTGCTTTGCTGCCTCCAGCTATAACACGGCAGTAAAGTTATTGAGATTAGTGAGGAAAGGGTAGGAACAATGATAAGAAGAACAAAAGAGCTGTTGTAACACTGGAGCTTCCGTGAATGCAGAGTAATAACGACATCTGACCACACACATTACCGTCCCAGATATCATCATCTCACTGGAGGAAGGGGGGAGGGAACTAAACTCTGAATCTGCCCCCCACAATGCATGGATGACAAGTGTAATGGAGGAATTGGAGTTCTTTTATTTGGAAGTGTCTAGGAGTGAGTGGATGGTAGCTGAAGGGAGAGAGGACACGGATATGGACATGAGAAATCGGATCAGGGAATAGTGAGGGAGTGAAAAGGGCGAGGGTTGGAGATAGGAGGAGGAATTGAAATGGTGGGTTTAGAGGGACGGGAGTGGGGGAGCAGAGTGAGTTTGGGGCGAGGAGGGGTTACAGAGAGCAGCAGAACGGAAGAGAGCAGTGGATGGTTTGAAGAATGAGGGAGAGCAAGGGAGTGAAATGGAAGAACAGGGCAAGGCTGGGTCAAGAGTGGGTTTTGGTAAAGGGAAGGGAGAGAGAAAACACAGATTGAATTTAACAGATTGAAAAAGGGACGCAAATATGCTCAGAGGAAATGTATGCAGGATTGAGGTAAGAACTCGGGGTGGTGGGGCCTAGTGGATTGCTTCCTCTGGAAAGCCACCACAGTCCCGAAGGGCAGTCTGTGATCCTGGAATATTGTCAAATGGCTCAAGCGACTGATTTGTCCTGATCCTTTTCCCATGTGGCATGAGGAACAGAGAGAAATCTTGTATACCATCTTCATCTTGTTGCAGAAGGATCCAGCTGTGGTAATTTGATGTGTTTTAATCCTCTCAATGAAGGAATAACAGTACAGAGATTGAGGTCTTCAATGATGTTCCACAATGATGCTCCTGTGTGGAGCAATGCATTCCTGCTGTGGACCTTGCACATCACAGGACAGATTGTGTGGGCAGGCAAGAATGCTCATGAGATGAGCTGCAGCATGTATTCTGTGTGTTGTGTGTGTGTCTCATTTGTTGTCTTTATTGATGTTCAACTGAATTCTCTTCTGCATTTCATGTTGGCTGGTTTGCAGTCTATTAAGCTCAAGTCTGCTGCTGGGTAATGTCATTAGTTTTGGTCTTCAGGGAGGATTGGATAAAGTCTTGAACATATGAGTATTACCTCCATCAATTTCTTGCAGCAACACTTTTCCATAGAGGGCCTTAATTAACAGAGGACACGGATGAAGCCATTATTTCTCAAATACTGTATCAATTCCCTTCAGCATAACTTAATTGAAGCCCACTGTTTTACACAGTAATACACCAATGTATTTGAAAGTACTCAACCATTTTCAGAAGCTGTGTTGACCTCTGTTTACATTTATTCTTCTGGTCAGCTACTACCATTGTGCCAGGTATCTGGGTCCTCACTCGGGCAGAACAAGCCCCCTCAGCACAGTGTAAGTCAGTATCTTCACCGTGCTGTGAATTTTCTGCAGATTTCCCATAAGGCTGCATGCTGATTATTTGTTCCATCTTGCATTGAGCAAGATAATATGCTCCTGTAAATCAGAAGAATGGGAGCAAGGTAAAAGGTCAAGTCTCACAGCTGGTGGTCTCAGTTGTCAGAACTTCCCTTTGAGAACGGGAGCGATGTGAAAAGGCATGTCCCACAGGCCGGCTAGTTGCCAATAAAAGGAAAGTAAGCTGAAGTGGTGGCCATAGTAAGAGCGGCCATTGTGGGAGTGGACAGAGTAGGGGCGGGGCATTAAGGCTTGAGAGGGGGCTGTCAGTGTGAGGGGCTTTGGCTAGGGCAGGATAAGGTTTGGTCTATCGCTTTCTGTTTGTTTCAAAGTGCAACTTGGTGCTGGTAAAGTGGGATGGAAGCTCGTGCTGTGTCGTGCTCAACTTGTGGGAAGTGGAAACTCAGCCGGACGTCCTGTGTCACTGAGGACTACATCTGCAGGAGGTGTGTCCAGGTGCAGCTCCTTAAAGGCCCAGTTAGGGAACTGGAGCTGCAGCTCGACGGCCTCAGGCTCATCCGGGAGAATGTGGAAGTCAGAGAAATTAGCTCTCGAGAGATGGTCGCACCAAAGATACAGACAGGGAATAGATGGGTGACCACCAGGAAAGGGAATAGGAAAAGAGCACGGGAATTCCCAGTGACCATTTCCATGCCAATAAAACCCCTCAACCTGCATCCACCCACCACTTGCCAGGCTTTGTCCCCTCCCCTTCCCACCCAATACAATCTGAAGAATGGGCCCAACCTGAAACATCACATATCTATTCTTTCCACAGATGCTGCCTGACCCGCTGAGTAAAGCCCTTGTCCCACTTTCACGACCTAATTGGCGACCTCTGCCGAGTTTGCCCTTGACTCATACTCGCAGCATGGTCGCCACAAGGTCGTAGGAGGTCTTCGTAACTCTTCCTCATGCTCGTGAGTGGTCTCCGCGTACTCGTGGCCTCAAGAAGGTCGCGGCGTTTTTTTCAAGCCTGATAAAAAATGTCCACGAGTAAAAAAAGGTCGGCATGGAAAAAATTGATACTTATTACTCATAGGTAGGTCGTAGGTAGGTCTCAGTAGGTCGTGATGGTAGTCGTAGGTCGGTAACTGGCCCGAGAAAAAAAAATGCAAACATGACATAATTTTATCATGTGATAATTTTCCACTCGTAGCTAGAAACATAGAAACATAGAAACATAGAAATTAGGTGCAGGAGTAGGCCATTCGGCCCTTCGAGCCTGCACCGCCATTCAATATGATCATGGCTGATCATCCAACTCAGTATCCCGTACCTGCCTTCTCTCCATACCCTCTGATCCCCTTAGCCACAAGGGCCACATCTAACTCCCTCTTAAATATAGCCAATGAACTGGCCTCGACTACCCTCTGTGGCAGAGAGTTCCAGAGAGTCGTAGTTGGTCTTAGGTGTGGAAGACTGAGGTCGAGGGGGGTCGTTGGAGGTCGTAGACATGGTCGTAGGAGGCCGTAGGCATGGTTGTAGGAGGTCTTTTACTTTGGCGAGTCAACACGACCTTGACATTGTTTTCAACTCATCTAGGGTCTTTTAAACTCGTGGATTAGGTCGTCCAAGTGGGACGGGCCCTTTACAACCAGCACTTTGTGTGTTACATTAGGGGACTTAGCTGTATGGCACAATTATAGTCAACAGCTTGAACTGATTTTTGCAATGTACTTTATTTCCCTGGAAATCAGTAGTAGATGCCCAGAAGTGGATGCCCATCCCTGTGTTTGTAAGTTCCATAAGCTTTGTAATTCCTTGTGGATCATTGGATCCATGTGTTCAGATAGTCACCCATTCAATTTTTCCATTGTGTTTGGGAAGCAATATTTTATAACCAGGGAGCTACTCCTAGTTGCCAGTGGAGTCAATGCTGGATTCAGGATTCAAGGGCATTTTAAGGGTAGAATGGACTTAAACTCGCATTAAACTTAAATTGGATTTAAGTGTTGAATGTTCCAGCTGCATAGTTATGGTGGTGAGAAGGCAGTGAGATAAAGCTCTCTGTTGGGACCTACACAGCTCCCCTATACAATCTGTTCTCTTTGTTTTGCAATCCGGAGAATAATTACTATATTTTTATTACATCCCCGCACGTTAACACTATCCTACACCCACTAGGGACAATTTTTACATTTACCAAGCCAATTAAGAGGTTATGGGGAGAAGGCAGGACAATGGGGTTAAGAGGGAGAGATAGATCAGCCATGATTGAATGGAGGAGTAGACTTGATGGGCCGAATGGCCTAATTCTCCTCCTATCACTTATGATCTTATGACATGATCTTTGTGCCCTTCCATATATCTCTAGTTTCCCTCTCCCCTGACTCCCAGTCTGAAGAAGGATCTTGACCCGAAACGTCGCCCATTCCTTCTCACCAGAGATGCTGCCTGTCCCGCTGAGTTACTCCAGCGTTTTGTGTTTATCTTATCGTATTGTTGGATGCAGGCATCCCAGTCTCTGGTGCCATTCCCAAAAGGGGAAGCTTGTTGGGCATCTCAGTGGGTGGTAGAGTCTGGTCATTGCTGTGAATCTGGCACATCCTAGGTCAGATAGAGTAATGATTCCCTTCATTCAGCAGAAAGTAGATCGATGTGACTAACTAGCAGTGTGATGGCTACCATTGCTGATGCAAGCTTTTAATTCCAGATTCATTTTAACTATTATGTTCCTCAGCTGCTGCAGTAGCATCTGTGCATATTAGTTGCTTCAGGTTTTACCCTCACCATGTGGATATTGCTGGCAAGCTTGCAAGAAACAAGAATGCAGTAATTATATGCTTACTATTGCAGAGACCAACGTTAATTCCAGATTTATTTAAATTACTTGAATGCAAATTGCTCAGGTGCTATGGTGGGTTTTGAACATCCCTCGGATCAGTGATCTGGAAGTCTGGCCTCTGGTTTGTTTTCTTAACCAGTGCAGCACAGTACCCAACAAGTGAATACATTATAAAGGCCAGGTAGGGCTGAGTTACTTCATGAACAGCTGCTATCTGTGTCATAAGGAATAGGAGTCGAATTAGGCCATTCAGCCTATCAAGTCTACTCCGCCATTCAATTTGGCTGATCTATCTCTCCCTGATAACCCCATTATCTTGCCTTCTCCCCATAACCTCTGGCACCTGTGTGGTGCATGCGGTGCTACAGTGTTGTCGGGTAGGTGAGTTTGAGGTGATCTGCTGGGACATCCTGGAGCAAGATATGAGGTTACTCTAACTATATTGGTGTCGGTCTCCAGTCACATGCAGTCGAGGCAGTGAAAGATGGATTATTTCTGAGGTTTTCTAGGATAATACGAAAGTATCCTGCTCATTTATGGTGATAATATTTCTTTTGGCCTTTCTGTACATTTTGCTATTTTGCACATTACACTAACATACGTTGGGGCAGTAGTTTCTGGACTTTGGGGAATCACTTTAAACTGTGCAAAACACCTGCAAGGTTTGCTGGGGCAAGCTGCAGGGGACAGCACTCCCCAACAAGGGAAACTTGAACAAAGTTCAGTCTTAGATTAAAAGGTGAGCCACTTGGGTAGAAGTGAGAGAAAACCTCTTCAGCAAAATCAGGGTCATGCAGAGAGGAAACAATGCCCTTCGGCCCAACTTATCCACGTCGACCAAGATGCCCCATCTATGCTTGTCCTTTCTGCCTGCATTTGGCTCGTATCCCTCCAAACATTTTCTATACATGTACCTGTCCAAATGTCTTTCAAATGTTATTGTCCCCTGCCTCAACTACCTCCTTTGACAACTTGTTCCATACACCCACCACCCTCTTTGTGTGTTCCAAAGAATTAAGTCCCAGCCGGCTTGACTTCATACGTTTGTAACTCAGGAGCAGCAGTGGGCCATTCGGCCCATCGAGTCTCCTCGGCCATTCAATCATTCAAAAGGCAACACCTCTCTCTTACCTGCAGAAAACTCCATTAACCAATCCTCAGCTCTCTTGCCCAGCAGATCAAGAGCCTGCTGTAATTTTTGATAACCGTCTTCACAATCTACTACACCACCCACTTTAATGTCATCTACAAACTTGCTAATCACGCCTATGTCCATCTATGACCTGACATGCTTTGGCCTGCCACTCCTCTCTTCCAGCTTTCTTTATGCCACCCCTCTACAATTGGTCTGAAGAAGTGTCCCAAGCTGAATTGACACCTTTCCACACTCCTTATTCTCCAGAGCCAGAATTGCATGACCCACTAAGTTACTCCAGCACTTGGTGTCATTTTCCCTATCTAGAGGGGCAGTTCTCCTTGGATCTGATGTGATCTAACCTTCCAGAGCAGCCTTCCATGCAAAACCTTATCAAATGCCTTGCTGATGACCAGATAGACACCGTCAATGGCTTTGCCTCGTTAACTGCGTAACCTTCAGTTACCTTCTTTCTCTTAATGTGCTTTCATTTAGTCTCTTTAATTTTCCTTACTATTATCTGCCAGAGCTAACTTCTTCACCCTTTTGAGGGTGATGAATGTTTGAGATTCTCTAACCAAGAGGTCTGAAGAATAGCTCAGTATATTCAAGGCAGAGTTGCATTTTGTGAGAATAAGAGAATGAGGGCAGCCAAAAATGCTGGAGAAACTCAGCAGGTGAGGCAGCATCTATGGAGAAAAGGCGACGTTTTGGGTGGAAACCCTTCTTCAGACTGATGTCGAGGGGGGGGGGGGAGAGAAAGGAAGAGGCGGAGACAGTAGGCTATGTGGGAGAGCTGGTAAGGGGAAGGGAAAGGAGGGAAAAAGCAAGGACTTCCTGAAATTAGAGGTCAATGTTCATACCGCTGGGGTGTAAACTACCCAAGAGCAGGGGCGGAAAACCCGGGGGGGGGCCAGAGGGGACACGTCCCCCCCATGTTTTGAGAAGTGGGCGACATCCCCGCCAGGTTAACCTGCCTGGGCTTGCAGGAAATATGGCCAGCGCGGAGAAGCAGCACTGGTGTTCCATCAGTCCAGACATGGCTGTAGTTAACCCGGTGAGACAGGCAGTTGAGCTGCATTTAGCGCTGGATTGAGCCTCCGAAGCCTCGCGCGCGCGTGTGTGAGTGTGCGCATGCGCGCGCGGCTGCCAAAAAATTGTGTCCCCCGTCCCCTCCATGTTTTGATAGTGAGTTCCGTTCTTGCCGAAGAGAATGAGGGGTCAGTGCATGAAAGTAACACTGAGTTGATAGATCAGCTGTGAAGAGCCGAATATGTAAGAGGAGCTGAATGGCCTATTGCTTCTATTACTTATATTTTTAGATACACCTTGCTGCATAATGCTGGATGGTTCAGCGGCATGTATCCAATATTTTAATTATATTGCCATTTGATTAACCTTGTTTCCCAAATTCCCCAAGAATTAAGGGGGTTTATTTTCCAAATTCTACAAAATGCCAATCCAATTAAAACATTGGCTTTGCTGTCAGTTGGTGATTGTAGTGAATCGGTTAATTTACATTCACAGGAACATAAATATCTAAGAAGGTTTGGTGCTGAAGCAGAGAGAATGGCCCTCCATTGAAAGGCCTTCTGCAATCTGCTAGTGTTGCAGTGAATTTTTTTTTTTAGGTCAAACTATTCATGTAACAAAAATTATATCAGCTGGCAGCACAGTTTAGCTGACAGTGCAGTAATTTTGTTGTAGGTCATATTGAGGACATAAGAGACTGCAGATGCTGGAATGATGAGCAAAGAACAAATTGCTGGAGGTAGACACAAAATACTGGAGCATCTCAGCGGGACAGGCAGCATCTCTGGAGTTTCGGGTCAAGGCCATTTTTCGGACTATCTTCAGTGTAAACCAGCATCTGCAGTTCCTTCGTAAACAAATTGCTGGAGGTGCTCAACGGGACAGGCAGTGGAGATAAATGGAAGGGTTGAGATCCTCCTTTGAGACTGGTGTAGCAGGGAAAGCTGAGAAAGAGGTAAGGGAAAGGGCAAGAGGTGGAAAATGATATGTGGATGTTGGTAAGGAGGGGGCCTCAACAGCCCTTCCTGGTGAGACAGTGGTTCACATGCAGTTCCTCGAACCTCATCGACTGCATTTGGTGCTCTCGATGTGGCCTCCTTCTTCCAGAGTAAGGCAAGGCACAAACAGGAAGAACAGCATCTCACATTCCACTTGGGCAGAATGTGATGAACATTGAATTCTCCAATTTCTGGGAAAACAACCCATTTACCACCTTCTCATTATACTGCCAAAAAGCATCTTAGATTCTCAGAATTGATTTTAGTTTTGTAGAGCCTCAAATCGTTAAATTTAAAATGTTTCTGTGGTGCCTTAACCAGCAGAGGCGCTGTACGATTGGCAGCCCCACCAATAATCTGTTTGTTTTTTCGTCTTTTAAATTTTTTTTACTGTATGTTAAAAGTTTGTGTAAATGTTTTCCAGTTTGTTTTATGTGGAGGGGAGGGGTCGGGTCGGGGTCGGGGAAACTTGTTTCAGTTTCTTACCTTGCCGGAGATGCGATTAATTTTCAGATCGTATTCTCCAGTCGCTCTGCAGCCTACCATCGATGGAGCTGGATGCCTCCTCGGACTGACCTTGGGACCCCACCGCGGGGCATGGACTTGCATTGGAGTCGATCCCTTGCCTGGGATCACTCCAACTGCGGCCTGCGGTCTTTACATCGGGAACTCGCAATCTTGGGAGAGGCCGTGGATGATGGGAGCTCCAATGTCGCGGAAAGTCCGACCAACCTCTACGCGAGGTTCAAACGTCCAGCGCGGGGGAGCCGATCCCAATGCAGGAGCTGATCGCCTCGACGCAGAGGGCCAGCCGCTGGCTCCGGGAATCAAGATCATCCCGTCAACGGAGGGCTCGAGGCTCCCGACCGCGGGAGAGCAAAGGGAAGAGATTGAACCCTTTTTTCGCCTTCCATCACTGAGAGGAATGTGGAGGAGTCTCTGTGGTGGATGTTTATGTTAAAATGTATTTTGTGCATTCGGTTGCTTTTTATTTGTCTAACTAACTGGACAAATGAAATTCCTCGAATGTTGCAAAACATACTTGGCTAATAAAGTATTATTGTGATTGATTGGGTGATTAAATCTGATCTTTTGATCTTTTTCATCATTGTTTTTCACGCTGTCCCCAATCTCATTTTTTAATCATTTATTTTACTTTGATTTCTGTAAATGAAATGAGCTTGTAGTTGTTGTATTAGACTCTGCGTCTTTATGCAGATACTTCAGTTTGTTGAAGGACCTTGTTGTGCTTAGCAGGCTCGCATACACCATGGATCCTTGTCAACATCCCTCTGCCGTGTCAGGTTGCTGAGGCCAGCAGATTGTCGCAAATGTCCCTAACTGGTTGTCAATCTTTTGCAAAGGGAAATAAAATGTATTGCTGCTAATGTTGGTTAGGAACAGGAGGGAAATAAAACTGGGACCACTTGAAGACAGAATTTCTTTTTATTCTGGGAAAGATTTACTTCAATTTTGTCTTCAAATGCAGAAATTATTAAAGTGGAAAAGAAGGAAAAAAAAAGCTTATTCATATTTCAGGGTCTGGTTATGGGCAAGGCTAGTGTTTATTGCTCATCCATAATTGCCCTTGAGATGTTTTTAATCGATGGTTACCCAAGGATGTTGATGGTGGAGGATGGTAATGCATTGAGTGTTGGCCAGAGTCATATCAATGAACATCAACGTAAGTGATTGGACTCTTTCTTCTTGGATATGGTCATTGGCTGGCACCTTTGCATCAAGAGTGTTGGTTGGTGCTTATCAGCCAATACCTGAATGTTATCTATGTGGCTGCATGCAAACATGAGCTGCATCATTTACTAAGGAGTTGTGAATGAATTTAAAAATTATGCACTGTCAATATTACCACGTCCGACGTTAAGATGGAAGGAAGGTCCTTGATGAAGCAACATAAGACAGGCCAGCAACCTTGCATTGATGTCCTCCAACAACCACAAGTAGTTTTCATTGTGCAAGGCATATCTCCAACCATTGGTTCATTATTCCCTTTGGCTTTACCAGCGTTCCTTGATGCCATACTTGATCAAATGCAGGCTTGACATCAAGGTCAGTCATTTGGACCTCACCTGATATTTAGGTCTTTGATCCATGTTTAGACCACTGCTGTGATGAGGACTGGAGCAGAGTGGCCCTGCTGAAACACAAATTGGGATTGACGAGTTGGTTATTAGTGAGTATTTGTATACAATTAAAACACAGGCTGTTGGTGCTGCTGACAATTTAACACCAATAGTTACTCAGAAATTTTGTTCTAAGGGGATGACAAATCACTTCACATTCTCTGGCTCTGCCAAAATTCATTGACCTTACCTCTGTTGTCCAGATTGCAATGTAAAGCTCCCAATAGTGCTGCCTCTCTCAGAGTAAATCCAGTTTAAATGTTCAATAAAAAGCTTCAGTGAAGCCCATCACGATTGGATTAATTTACCCTGATCATAAAATTAAGGCTGTAACCTCTAATTTATCCGTTCCACAGCACACGCACACACACACACACACACACACACACACACACACACACACACACACACACACACACACACACACACAGAAAGGCACACGCACAGAAAGATAGGGGGAGAGAGAGATGCACGCAGCGACACATCTGTGTAGTTCGGTGCTTATTTGGAGTATGTAGTGTTTAATGGCTGTAGAGTGGAAGGTGTTCCTGAACCTGGACATTACAGTTTTCAGGCTCCTATATCATCTTCCCAATGGCAGGAATGAAAAGAGTATGTGTTCAGTAGGAGCCTGAAGACTGCAACAACCAGGTCCAGGAATAGCTACTTCCCCACAGCCATCAGGCTATTAAACTTGGCTCGGACAAAACTCTGATTATTAATAACCAATTATCTGTTATTTGCACTTTATCAGTTTATTTATTCATGAGTGTATATATTTATATTACGGTATATGGACACACTGATCTGTTTTGTAGTAAATGCCTACTATGTTCTGTGTGCTGAAGCAAAGCAAGAATTTCATTGTCCTATCAGGGACACATGACAATAAACTCACTTGAACTTGAACTTGGCCAGGGTGGTGTGGGTATCTGATCATGTTGGCTGTCGTTTTGAGGCAGCGACTCGTGTAAATCCCTTCGTTGGTGGGGGAGGTCAGGACCCAGGATGGGCTGGGCAATGAGCACCGCATTTTGTAGTCTTATTAGCTCCTGGGTGTTCATGTTGCCGAACCAGGCCGTGATGCAACCAGTCAATATGCTCTCTACTGTACACCTGTGGAAGTTCAAAAGAGTCCTGTGTAGGAAGGAACTGCAGATGCTGGTTTAAACCGAAGATAGACACAAAAAGCTGGAATAACTCAGCGGGACAGGCAGCATCTCTGGAGAGAAGAAATGGGTGATGTTTAGGGTCGAGACCCTTCTTCAGAGTCCTCTCTGACATACTGGGTGATTCAAGTCGGAATACTGCCTGCATATTTGTTCTGCCTTCTGTGCTCTCTGCCAGATATCAGTAACTCTTGTCCCCAGTTTAGTCAGTAATCAGAACCCTTCACTGTCGGCATTATCCTGGTGAATCACCCCAGCACCTTCTCCAGTGCAATCCAGCCCCTCTTGCAGTGAATCAACCAGAATTCTGAACAGTACTCTAGCCGTGGTCTGGCCGATGTTTTATGTAGTTCTTCAGGCCCTGAGGATTCATCCACTCATAACACTTAATTAATACCTCCTCTGGTTTTAATAAAACATGTTCCAGAATTTCATTGTGGTCTCCCTGAATTTGCCAAATACGATCTTCTTCTCAGTGAACACAAATATGTCCTCTGACTCAATGCACCTTTTGTCCCTTAATGTGCCCTGCTCTTTCCCAGGTTATTCCATTGCTCGTAATATGGTTGTGACTGTGAATGGGCCACATTGGAACCAGAGCTGTACATGTCCAAGATACTTTGTTCAGCACAAGCAGACATTCTGAAGGAGATCAAATGGAAGACCTTGGGAGATTCTTTCAATAGGATTTCACTAAACTCAAAGCACACAGAGTTTCTAAACACTTTGGAACAAAGATAACACCAGCTGATGGAATACAATTTCAATAGTTATAGTTACATAATGACAAATGAAACAGCATATGCTGCAATCTGGAACCTTAAAACAGATTGCTGGAAGAACGCAATGCGTGAAGCAGCATCTGTGCAGATAAAAGATGCAAGAGGATGTTTTGCGTGAGGATTGATGCAGGGTCTCAATCAAAACCGTTGTCTTGCATCTTTTGCCTGCACAGTTGATGCCTGACCTGCTGACATGGCTGTTGCCAAGAAAAGTAAAGTGACCTGCCTCTAACTGCTGCCCAGTATCTCTAATATCAATCATAATGAAGTGCTTTGAAAGGTTGCTAATGGCCACATCTGCGCAGGTCTTCTGGACAATGTACGCTCCTTCCAATTTGCATACAGGAATAATGGGTCAACAGATGATATCACCTCTCTTGCATTACATTGAGCCCTGGACTACTTTGACAATAAGAACATCGGATGCACATGGACTACAGGTCCGCCTTCAACACCATAATACTGAATAAGCTCATCTCTAAAGCTCTGCACCTTTGGTACTTTAACAATGTTTAAAAGACATTTGCGGGGGTACGTGGATAGGAGAAGTTCAGAGGGATATGGCCAAATATGAGGGCCTTCAAGCGCTGCTTTTGCGGGCATTTGGGCTCAGCAGCTGGAACCATGCGGCGCGGCACCTATGGACAGCCTCGGCGATCGCAAGCCGCCAGAGCTGATGAGCGAGATGCTCACCCTAATGGATGGCCTGCTCTTTGAGCACACCTTCCTGGAGCAGATGCCAGACGACATCCGCCTGCTGCTCGCCGGTGAGGATTTTGCAGACTCGCTGCTGCTAGCAGAGCGAGCCGACAAACTGTGGCAAGCCAAGCAGCTCCATCGATCGATCGGCCTTGGAGTGCCTAGAAATCAGGCCCTGCGCCCACCGGGAGTCCAGCTGCGCCAACTGCACCGAACGACCCGGGTGAGGGGAAACAGCGCGGGGGTCCCGCAGCCCGTCAGTGCCGCCCGCCCTGCTCGTATCCGGGAAACGCCAGGGCCGGCCGGCAGTAGTCACTGCTGCAGTTGGCCTAAAACATCGCCTCTACGCGTGGGATCGGCTCTCAGGACAACGGTTCCTGGTCGACACGGGTGCGGAGGTTAGCGTTTTACCCCCCGTCGGGGATGGACACTCGTTCCGGCAAGCGGGGGCCTTCTCTCACTGCAGTCAACGGCAGCTCCATATGGACGTATATAGTTTGCACGATTTCGCTCATCTTTGGCCCCTGCCATTTCACCTGGACGGTAGCTGACGTCTCCCAGCTATTGCTGGGCGCAGATTTCCTCTGGGCCCAATCCCTGTTGGTGGATGTGCTGGGGCAATGCCTCGTTCATGCTGCCACAATGGAGCCGATCTCCTTATGCCTCGCAGCATCCGCTACGCCACGCGGCGACCCAGTGTCTTCTGTGGACAATGTCTATGCGCAGATATTGGCGGAGTTCCCGGACATTTTGACCCCTCAATTCCATTCAACCAGCCCCAAACACGGTGTAGAGCACCACATTCTTACATCAGGCCCCCCCCCACTGCACTCACGGGCCGGCCGACTTCCTCCTGACAAGCTCTGTATTGCTAAGGAGGGGTTCTGCCAAATGGAGGTCTGGGGGATTCGGACAGTCCGTGGGCTTCCCTCCTCAACATGGTTCCTAAGGTGGTTGGCGACCTTGTGGGGATTATCGCCGCCTCAATAATGACGCGATCGCTGACCGATCCCGCATATCCAGGATTTCTCCGCCCATCTAGCTGGGGCCCATTTATTTTCCAAAGTGGACCTGATGCGGGGCTACCACCAGATCCCAGTACGCCCTGAGGACGTGCCCAAGACGGCTATCATTACTACCTTCGGGCCTTTTCTATCCCTGCAAATGTCTTTCGGCGTGAAGAATGCCGCGCAGGCTTTTCAGCGCCTGATGGACATAGTGAATCGCGGCTTGGACTTGCTATTTATTTACCTGGACGATATTCTCGTTGCTAGTCGCATTGACCAGGAACAGTATGCGCACCTCCGCCTTCTTTGCCAGCGGCTCAGCGAGCATGGCCTGGCCATCAACCTGGATAAATGCTGGTTCCATCGACCTCCTGGGCCATCGGGTTACCCAGCCTGGTGCAATTCCGCTGCCAGACAAGGTGGAGGCCATTCGCTGGTTCCCGCGGCCTTCCACGGTGTGGGGACTACAGGCGTTCATGGGTATGGTCACCCTTTGCCACCGCTTTGTACCTGCGATGGCTCGGATTATGCGGCCGTTGTTTCCGTTTCTGGCCAGTAAGCAGCGGGACATTACGTGGAACGCCGAGACCGTGGCCACGTTTGACAAGGCCAAGGGGGCGCTCGCTCGCGCCACCATGCTGGTCCATCCTCGAGCTGCTGCTCGGACCGCTTTGACTGTCGACACCTCGGACCCGCAGTGGGGGGCGTGTTGGAGCAGTTCCATGATGGGCGCCGGCGGCTTCTGGCCTGTTTCAGTCGGCAGCTCAAGCCTGTAGAGCACAAATACAGCGATACATTCGATCGAGAGCTCCTGGCGTTGTACTTGGCGGTGAGGCATTTAGTTATTTTCTCAAGTGCCATTCTTTTACTGCCTTTACGGACCACAAGCATCTCACTTTCCCGTTTGCGAAGGTGTCGGATCCCTGGTCTGCTCAGCAGCAGAGACACTTGGCGTACATCTCCGAGTTTACCACTGACATCCGCCACGTCGAAGGAAAGGACAACCGAGTTGCTGACACATGTCTCGGCCTGCCATTGGTTCTGGATGTCGCCCAGGGATTGATTTTTCCTCCTTTGGGTAGCTCAACTGGAGGATGCCGAGATGCCCGCCTATGCACTGCCATCTCCGGGCTGGTATTGGAGGATGTCCCGTTTGGCCCAGCACAGATGCCCCCCCCCCCCCCCCCCCCCCCCCCCCCCCCCCCCCTATATTAGGGCACTATAATGTTTGGGACTCAGCAATGTCATGCAAATGAAAGTAGTCATGTTTAGTATTTTGTTGCACATCCTATGCATGCAATGACTGCTTGAAGTCTGCGATTCATGGACATCACCAGTTGCTGGGTGTCTTCTATGGTGATGCTCCGCCTGGCCTGTATTGCAGCCATCATTAGCTTATGCTTGTTTTGCTGGCTAATCCCCTTCGGTTTTCTCTTCAGCATATAAAAGGCATGCTCAATTGGGTTCAGGTCGGGTGATTGACTTGGCCACACAAGAATTTACCATTTTTTTAGCTTTGAAAAACTCCTTTGTTGCTTCAGCGCTATGTTTGAGATCATTGTCTTGTTGTAGAATGAACTGCCGGCCAATGAGATTTGAGGCATCTGTTTGAATTTGAGCAGATATGATGTGTCTATACACCAGAATTCATTATGCTATGACCATGAGCAGGTGCATCATCAATGAAGATAAGTGAGTCAGTACCTTCAGCATCATACATGCCCAGGCCATAACACCCCCACCACCGTGTTTCACAAATGATGTGGTATGCTTTGGATCTTGGGCAGTTCCTTCTCTCCTCCATACTTTGCTCTTGCCATCACTCTGATATAAGTTAATCTTTGTTTCAACTGTCCACAAGACCTTTTTTCCAGTACTGGGGTTGCTCTTTTAAGTACTTCTTGGCAAACTCTAACCTGGCCATCCTATTTTTGCGGCTAACCAGTGGTTTGCATCTTGCAGTGTAGCCTCTGTATTTCTGTTCATGAAGTCTTCTGCAGACATAGGTCATTGACAAATCCACACCTGACTCCTGAAGAGTGTTTCTGATCTGTCAGACAGGTGTTTGGGGATTTTTCTTTATTATAGAGCAAATTCTGACATCAGCTGTGGATGTCTTCTTTGGCCTGCCAGTCCCTTTGCAAGTATTAAGCTCACCAGTGCTCTCTTTCTTCTTAATGATGTTCCAAACAGTTGATTTTGGTAAGCTTAAGGTTTGGCTGATGTAATTAATAGTTTTATTCTTGTTTTTCAGTCTGATAATGGCTTATTTGACTTTCATTGGCACAACTTTCGTTCTCATGTTGGTAAACAGCAATAAAAGTTTCCAAAGGTGATGGAAAGACTGAAGGAAATACGAGGTGCTGAGAGCTCTCTTATACTTGCATTAAGGACGCATTTAAACACACTTGAGCAATTACAAACACCTGTGAAGCCATGTGTCTCAGACATTATGGTGCCCTGAAATGGGGGGGACTATGTATAAACACAGCTGTAATTTCTACATGGTGAAACCAAAATGTGTAAAAAATACCCTTTAATAAAATCTGACAATGTGCACTTTAACCACATGGAATTTTTTCTATTATAAATCTCAAATTATGGAGTACAGAGGCAAATAAATAAATGATGGGTCTTTGTCCCAAACATTATGGAGGGCACTGTAGCTATGACGTGTAGTGTAATCCTTTGTGGTTCAATCTGGACATCCGCATATATTTCTGGTAACCAGCGATTGTCACATTTAATTAAACAGGATTTTGAGGATTAAAAATCATTGCAAAGTCACTGAAGGACATCATTTCTGTGATTCACTAAGAGTTCTCACATGGATGGCAATGTGCTGCTGCCGCACTCAGATCATGTGCTGTCAGAAATCATTGCTATTAACCAGAATTACATACTCTCCCAGCACTGGTAGGTTCCATAAACTCTTGATGGAATTATTGAAGTGTTGAAATAAGTTCCTTATGGTGTTCAGACGTATTGCTTCAACTTTGTCTAAATCTTTTCTCAGCCCTGGGGACAAACAAAGGGGGATTCATTTTTACAGGATTGTCAGAAGTCATCACTATTAACCAGAATTATATACTCTCCATGACCTGGTAGATTCCAAAAACTCCATCTTAGTGTGCACCAGCTCTGCTACTCTGTACGGGGAGGTGGCCAGGATAGTAGTGTATCGCTATTGTGGATGATAATTTTCTCCCTACTTCTGTCAAATCAGATGGCATAGTGTTAGTTTGGGGAACAGTTGTAGAAACCAGGGACATGAGAGTGCAAATAATGGAACCTTAAACAAAAAGCAATCTGCTGGAGGTAGTATATTGTAGAGGGAAATGGGCAGACAAAGTTTCAGTTCAGGACACTTTTTCAGTCTAATCTTTTTAAGACAGAACATTAGTCCGAAGAAGTGTCTGGACCTGAAATGCTGTCTGCCGATTTCCCTCCATGGTTGCTGCTTGACCTGCTGAATTCCCTCAGCAATTTATTTTTGGCTCCGTTGCAGAAAATCATGTTGACACAGGTAACACAAGATCTGGTCCTGACACTCTGCCCTCACAGTCATGTTGATGTTAACAGTTACTGAAAATCAAAGAACTGCCATGCTGGGAATTGAACTAAAATCAGAAAGCGCTAGAAACATTCAGCAGGACTGGCGGCATCTGTAGAAAGAGAAAAAGAGTTCTGAAGAGAGGTAAAGACCTGAAAAGTTGACTGTTTCACTCTTCACCGATGCTGCCTGACCTGCCGCATGTCTCTGTTTTCATCCCGATGCTTGTTGACTTCATTGCATCTTTTAAGAAGAATTTGTGAACTTTTCTACAGAAACCTTTGTCATCATTTCGATGATTTATGCATTCGCTATATCGTTACTGTAGGCATTCCCACACTGATTTTTTTTAGTGGCACATAACAATTTATGCACATAATAATTTACGGTAATTTGAATTTCAAATAAAAGACCTTTCATTGATTTCGTAGCCAATATGGTTGAAGCAAAGATATATTGGTCCTTTATCAACTTCATGGGATGGGAGATTGCAACCTTCACGTGGTCCGCCCTGTTTCGATGAATGCAATCAACCTGGCGTGCACAATCAAATAAGATCAAATAGAACAAGTTGTCCTACAATGTTAGGCCATGTACGCCATACGCAAGAAGAAGATCAACTTCATTCAAGTTTGCTCTGCCTGGAGCTTACTGTTCTATCTATGTACCAAATAAGTAACACACATGAATAACTGAAGCCACGTATCCTTCAGTGAAAATTCCATGCTTGTGATGAAAACCCAGATGATAATAAATAGGGGTCTTTCAACCACATTTGCCATCCATTCAACAAGATCATTTAACTAAGCGTCACTTTCGTGCACTAGCCTTCATATCCCTCCCCCCCCCCCCCACAATAAATAAAAAATCTATCTCAGTGGAGGAAAGAACTGCAGATGCTGGTTTAAATGTGTCGGATAGAACTACAGATGCCGTTTTAAATCGAAGGTAGACACAAAATGCTGGAGTACCTCAGCGGGGCAAGCAGCATCTCTGGAGAGAAGGAATGCGTGATGTTTCGGGTCACCCATTCCTTCTCTCCAGAGATGCTGCCTGTCCCGCTGAGTTACTCCAGCATTTTACTTCTAAAATCTATCTCTCTTTGCCTTGTCAGTGATTAAGGCTCCGCTGTCCACTTGAATAGAAAATTCCAAAGATTTGCTGTCTCTGTAAAAGGAAATTTCGCCTTGGCTCTGCCTTCAGTGGCTTACCCCTAATGTTGAAGCATTGTCTGTTTGTTCTAAGGGCACCAACTAAGAGAAACAGCATCCCTGCATCTACTTTCATTCAGATGTGAGAGTTAACTAAAGGACCTGGGAAAATGCGCAGAGTTGGGGCGAGAAAGTGCAAACTGCACTCTAATTTACTACACTTTTAATCTGCTTTTCAATTTTACTCCAATGGTATTTAATCTATATCCGTGAAGAAGGAGATCGACTCGAAATGTTGCCCATTCCTTCTCTCCAGAGATGCTGCCCGAGTTGCTCCAGCATTTTGTGTCTATCTCCTATTTGATATTGCCTTTTTGTACTTTTCACTTGTTTCTTTCAGTCCATATACACATGTGTCAGAGTATTTGGAAGGGAATTTTGTGTTTCATGAATGTCTTCACAGCCTCAAGATATTCCAAATGCAGCAGAAACAATGAACTCTTGTTGACATTTAGTCATATTGTTGTATCGAGGTATGATCATTGGTTGATGTGCAGGGCAAGCTTCTGTAAATAGCAAAGTTAAATGGTGAGTTAATCTACTTTGATGGTGTAATGGGCCATTTCCACTTAGGCAACTGCAGGAGACATGCAGTCGCCACATGTTCGCGAGTGGTTGTCGGGGAGTCGCCTTCATGGCCGTGAGGAGTTCCCGCATTCTGTGAACTAGTCGTGGCCTCATTATGGTGGCCGTGAATTTTTCAACATATTAAAAAATTAGCGGCGACTACAATGAAGCCGCCATGAAGAGTAGCGAGATTTCTCGTACGGTAGATGGGGCGCCAGGAGGTCGAACTTTCTCAAAGGTTCTTGTAGGTTGTAGCCGGTGCTGAGCGGTGAATTTCATTGGCTCATTGGGGAAAGAAAAAAACGTAAGCTAGTAGTTTTCATAACCAAGGATAATCGACCGGTAATGTTAAATGTCCGCCGAGCTTCACAGCCGTGTATCTCTGGCTTCTTAAAACATGAAATAACCAATCTAGAGTTGTCTTCACTCCTCCCCCCTTCTCCCCCATCTCCCTCCCCTCTCCCCCCCTCTTTTAAAGGACTTACCATACACTGTGCTTTAGCCGTCTTAATTACAGCGCCAACCTTCTTGTTCATCGCGGTGTGTGTCTGTATCACATTGGCTTTGCACCTTGTGAATTTCACTCAGGCAGCGCTCCCCCCACTTGCCCTGTCCTCCGCCTGCATAACGGGCTGGGGGTGAAGGAAGCGATGTGTGTGTGTGTGTGTTTTCCACACTGACAGTCACCATTCCAGTTGCCGGTTTTTCAGGCGACTGCTGGCAACTTGACAGTCGCCTGAAAAATCACCTAAGTGGGACAGGCCCATTATGATTAGAAGAGCAGAAAGAAAGTTCTGCCCAATGTGATGACCAATAATTACCCCCTTGGAAAACATCACTAAAAGTTAATTATCTGCACTACATCGCAGGGCTTTGCTGGGTGCTTATTGGTGGCACATAGACCACTGCATTTCGTACTTTATGGTTATACCACAGGATGCATTTCACAGGCTATGGCGTGCTGAGGCTGTGAGTGGCTTTGTAACAAAGCACGTCTTTGTATTTTTTATCTTGTACTTTTAATAGTTAGTGATTGAATTTACAATTTGTCAGGTCTATAAATCCCTCTTAATGTTTCAGTCCTGCAATACTTGAGTCATTAGGTGAGTGTAGTAGATAGTTGATGTGGTAACTCAGGGGCCGGCACAGCGGTGGAGCAGCAAGGTTGAATCCTAACTACAGGTGTTGTCTGTATGGAGTTTGTACGTTCTCCTGTGACTGGGTGGGTTTTCACCGGGTGCTCCGGTTTCCTCCCACACTCCAAAGACGTGCAGGTTTGTAGATTAATTGGCTTAGGTAAAAATTGTAAATTGCCTGTAGTGTGTATGATGCTGCTACTGTACGGGGTGATTGCTGGTCGGCGCGGACTCGAAGGGCCTGTTTCCACCTCATATCTCTAAACCCATTTTGGACTAAGACTGGAGCTAAGATTCCACCACAATAGGTTGAGAACTTGAATGAAGTTGAAATTCTGGAAACAAAAAGCTGGTTTCAGTTTTAAAAAGTTGGCCTCAAAGGTGTAGATGGTGATAAATCCAAAGGGATTCCTTAATGCCCTTTGCAGGTTAGGGAATCTGCCATCATTATTGTTCCATCCAATGTGCGACTCCAGTCCCACACCACTACCATGGCGCCTAACCCAGCACACCACACAATGGGCAATAAGTGCCAAGTAAACCAATTCCAGGAATGGAATAAGATGAAAATAAAGAAGCATATTTGTGATCCAAATTATCCTGTCCATTTGTCCTGGACGAGCTCACCAGATTCCTGATCTGGATTGTCCTTTCCCTTTAACCAGGGCGAGCTGACCAGAATCCTGATTGGATTGTCCTTGGGGAGTGCAGTGCAGTAAGCCTGCAGTCCCTCAGCTTCTGCACTGCACCAGACGTGTGAAGGGCCACGTTATCATGGAGAAGCCCTCTGCAATGTGTACAGACCTTGAAGGACACTGGAATGTAACAGACTGAATCCTTTCCACACTTGTGCTGAAGGAACGCATTCTATGCATCTCTCTTTGAACACTGGTCTCTTTGCTGCGACAGGAAATATTCCCATGGGTTGCTAGGCTTCACATCCCTGCCCTAATTCTGAAAGCCTAAGCTGGCTATGCAATTTAAAAGAGAACGTGTATTCATTCTCTCCATTTTCTTTGCTGCACTGTTTCGGCACTGAACCTTATTTCATTTCATTGCTTCTTTAAACTTCCAGATTTACTTGTATTGGTATGGATAATATGGTACTGATTAGAGGCAGATTATTCTGCTTACATGGCAGCAGGATGACCTTGCAGTGCCGCCACAGACACGCAAGGCCTGGATCCCTGTAGTATAATCTGCTTTTGCTCATCCTATTCCACACTGCTTTCACTGTTTAGTTTTGCAGAATGTGATTTCTATATGCTGTCTTACAACTTAGGTATATATCCTTACATTTCGCATGGACAGTTTACAACCCAGCTGTATGAACATTGATTTCTCTAATTTCAAATAACCCTTGCTTTCCATTTCTCTCCGTTCCTCCCCCACCCTATTTCTCCGGCGTTTCACTGTCCTGATTAATGTTACTGTTTGTATGGCTCGTTCTCATCTACCCCATAGCCAACAATCAACCGTTCTACATTTTTGTTGAACATCGTCTGCTTTGATCTGTCATTTTCACACCTGACCCTTCCATATATTTTGTTTCCCTCTCCTCTGACTCTCAGTCTGAAGAAGGGTCTCGACCTGAAACGCCACACATTCCTCCTCTCCAGAGATGCTGCCTGTCCCGCAGTTACTCCAGGATTTTGTGTCTATCTACACTTTAGAACCTAAATAGTTTAATAACATTCAGCCTAATTAATGGATAATGTGGTTCTCACGTGTGCATTTTGATGGGATTATTGAAGTGTTGAAATGTGTCCTTTTAGTGTTCAGACATATTGCTACAACTTTGTCTAGCTCTTTCATAAAGGTCATGTTCAAGTGATTGGAGCAGACTTAGGCTATTTGGCCCATCAAGTCTAATCCCCCATTCAATCATGGCTGATCTATCTCTCCCTCCTAACCCCATTCTCCTGCCTTCTCCCCATAACCCCTGACACCCATACTAATCAGGAATATATGCCATAGAAATGCACATTGATGTCCTCCACAGCCTCCTGTGGCAATGAATTCCACAGATTCACCACCCTCTGACAAAAGATATTCTTCCTCATCTCCTTCCTCAAGGAACGTCCTTTAATTCTGAGGCCATGCCCTCTGATCCTAGATTCTCCCACAAGTGGGAACATCCTCTCCACATCCACTCTATCCAGGCCTTTCACTATTTGATCTTTGGTCAGTGACCTGGAGACCAAGTGGCTAAATGAATTGCATGTGGACACTTTGGAATTTAGAAGAATGAGTGGTTACCTTATCGAAACATCGAAGATTCTTAGGATAGGGTAGATGTTGTGACGTTTTCACCGGTTGGTGAAACTTGAATGAGGGGATATGAATGCAAGATTAGGAAGCAGTCATTGAACATTTTCTGCCCATGTAGCTGTCCAAATGTATTTTAAACATTGTAATCATACCCATCCCGACAGCTTCCTTTGATAGCTTGTTTCATATACACACCAGTCACTGTGTGAAAGAGTTGCCCCTCAGGTCAATTTGAAATCTTTCCCACCTCATTTTAAACCTATGCTCTCTAGTGTTAAACTTCCCAACCCTGGAAAAAGATCAACTACCTTATCTACACCCACCATGGTTTTAATACCTCAATAAATTCCCCCACCAGTCTCCTTTGCTCCAGGGAAAAATGTCTCGGTCTATCCACTCTCCTTATAATTCAAGCGCTCCAGTCTCTTGGCCTTGTGACTGTCCAATTCCTTGCCTAGACTGCATAGCTGCTGACCCACCATCAAGCTGCATTGATGTTGTTTCATCCCCACTACTAGCTATTGATTTGCACAAAAATAACCCCCTGATTTCTTTACTGAGTTTTGCACCAGTGTGGACATACATAGGTCTACTCACCAGGTGGAGCATGGAGAAAGCCCTGCTTCCTGGCTTGCCTCAGGCCTCCATGGTGCTCTCTGGTGGCTCTCCCTAGTGACAGGCCCAGAGATGTTTGATACCATTGATTTGAGTTTATTGTCGTATGCACAAGTAGACTGAGATACCGGTGCAATGTATAATCTTGCTTGTGGCAACATCACAGGAACATAAACTCAGACAAGCAGGTGATACATAAATTATACAACATTCGAAAAGAAAGGAGACTGTGCAAAAACAAGGTATCTGTGCAAAAATAAAATTAGAAAAAAATAGCCACACATTCTTCTGCTCTGGTAGTTTACAATCTAATGGTGTGAACATTCAATTCTCCAATTTTAAGTAACCCTTAACCAATCCCCCTCCCCCTTCTCCCCCTTACCCCACTAGTTCTATTCCGCATACTGGGACAATTTACAGAAATAGCACGCAAATAGAGATAGCGCTCAACAAAAACATGTTTTCACTATACGTGACAATAATAACCTAAACTAAACAATTAACCTACAATGCCTTTGGAATGTGGGAGGATATCCGAGCACCCGGAGAAAACCCAAACGGCCACAGGGAGAATGGCAGCAACTCTACCACTAGGCAACTATGCCGCATCTGTGTTTTATTTTATCTCTGGCCCTTGTCCAACCATCTGCCTAGTATACGTCTTCCTCTCCTGTGTTCGCCTATTACCTGCCGTGCTTGTCTTGCTCCTTCTCTGTACATCGTCATTTCCCTCCCTACGTCCCTTCAGCAGTATTCAAAATGCTATCCTTGTTTAGGAGGGGAATGGCCGTAAGGGACTCCTGCACTCTGTGGCTACTCCCTTTCCCAGTGGTCATCCATCTACTTTCTGCTTGTATCTTGGGTGTGACCACCTCCCTGTAACTCCTATCTATGATGCTCTCTGAGGCAGTCTTTGATTCTCGCTACAACTAACCACTTGAAATGCTCTGGGACAGATGATTTTTGTTGATTCATCCACCTGAAGGTGGGAATGACCATGAAAAATTAAAAACTGTGCATGTGTCTTTTCAACTTCAGATCAGTGTGGGAGAAGTCTGAGTGTATAATATGACAAACAGAATTTCTAGTTCACACAATACAAATCTTCACCGACTGTGTGTAAATGCAGGTAGATGTGTCATTTGAACATTTTCCATGTGGCAACAGATGGCTCGATCACTACTGCTCTGCCCTTCTCTATTCCCCACTAGGCAGCTTCTGTCTTTCTGTTTCTCACTCCAGTGCAGTCATCATGAAATTGTTTGACATAGTCATTTAATATAATTAATCCATTAATATTTGGGTCTTAAGTATGCGAGGAAAATCTGGGAGGTCGATTCAATTTGCACACATGCTATAATGGTAATGCATGTGCACTTCTTTAGCCTGCTATAGTTCTCAAATATCTTTTCCCTCCAAAAATAAATATCCTTATCTGCAGATAGACGAAATGCTGGTGTAACTCAGTGGGTCAGGCAGCATCTCTGGGGGAAAAGGAATAGCTGACGCTTCAGGTCGAGACCTTTCCACTGAGTTAAGGCCGGGCTGCCAACATTGCGTGAGAGTTGAGAGTGAGAAATTGCGAGGGAGCATAGCGACCAAGCCCAAGGAAACGTAGCGCCCGAGGGGGTCAGGGTGTGGGAGAGCGGTGTCCCCCTCCTCCCACCGTAGGGTGCTTTTGCATTTTTCAGCTTGAAATTGTGCAATCTGGTGTATATTGTAGCGAGTCTTTTAACTTTCACTTGAATGTAACATTTATGATTTAAATTGGATTAGGTATGAATAAGGTTAGGCTAAATTACATTCCGCAGTAGAGCTAGGCTCTGATCAACAGGTGCAGCACATGAATGACCTTAGTATATTCATGTATGGAAATCAGATCATAATTCATGCTGTTATGCATATTTATAGCGAAAAAAATACATAATAAACAAGGCAAGAGGAGTCAGACTTCCATCACTGTCCTGCACAAATAAATTCATCAACCTTATGGGGCTTTTTCACGGGGCGACTTGACGCAAGAGTTAACCAGAGTTTAACATCGTGGGAACCTCGTGCGATAACCGTACGGCATTCGTGGACCACCGTGGACCTCCGTGGCGCTAACGGCAGGTAATCGTGTAACTTGGTGACTCGGGAGAAAATTCAAGCAAGTTTGAATTTCTCCAAGAGTGACTTGTACACTTGTGGTTGAGCATTGCAACATTATATGAACGTAGTGGCCAGTGCGATATCCGTGCGATATCCGTAATAGCTCTTGCGGTTACCGCGGGAACTCCTGCGAACGGTGAACCCGGAAGCTGGACAGAGGGGACAGAAGGTGAGTAAAAATTGTCTTCTGTGGGATTGAATTTAAAAAATAAAGATTTGCATCCGCATATGGACATCAACTTATTCATGAGTTATGTTAATGAGATTCAAGAAAATAACTATAATCTTTAAAAGGGACTTTAAAAGGGACTTTACTGAAAGGTCCCGCATTTTTATGGTCCGTGAGAAATTTTTCACATGTACTTCTTTGAGAGATACAGCTCGGAGTCCTCGCCGACTAGCGATCGATGCCTTTCCGAAGCAGGGTCCGGAACGCTACCAATCAATGTTCTCCAGAGACCCGTGTAAGGAGTGAACTGCACATGCTGGTTTAAACCGAAGACAGACACAAAAAGCTGGAGTAACTCAGCGACTCAAGCAGCATCTCTGGAGAAAAATAGCTGATGTTTCGGGACGAGACACATCTTCAGACTCAATTCCGATTAGGATGTCTGAAGAAGGGTTCCGATTCGAATCGCCACCTATTCTTTTTCTCCAGAGATGCTGCCTGACCCGCTGACTTACTCCAGCTTGTTATGTTTTTCTTCCCAGATCTGACTTACCTGCTGAGTTACACCAACATTTTGTGTCCTTTTGTGCGTATTAACCAGCATCTGCAGTTCCTTTAGACATGATATAACTTCAGATTTTAGAGATATAGCGCGGAAACAGGCCCTTCGGCCCACCGAGTCCGCGCCGACCACCTATTCTTATCCGGCTTCAGAACGGTTCTTCCTTCCATTCGTTTGGGCACTGACCCGACCTACCAACCTACCTCAATGCGGACATTGGACTTTTCCCCCCTGGAAACATATATTCTGAACTCTGGTATTTTCCTCTTCGCTCTACCTGGTGTTCTTGTGCATGTGTCGGAAGGAACAGCAGATGCCGGTTTAAAGATAATGCTGGAGTAACTCGACGGTTCAAAATGCTGGAGTAACTCAACGGGACATGCAGCATCTCTAAAGAGAAGGAACGGGTGACGTTTCGGGTCTAGGCCCTTCTTCAGACTGTACGTGGCTTGGTTATATTCATGTATAGCATTATCTGATATGATTGTATAGCACGCAAACAAAAGTTTATTCCCTGCATATAATCATACAGCGTAGAAACAGGCCCTTCGACCCAACTTGCCCACACCGACCAATATGTCCCATCTACACTAGTCCCACTTGCCCGCGTTTGGCCCATAACCATCTAAACCTATCCTATCCATGCTTCAGTCTAATGCGTCTTAAACATTGCGACAGTACCTGCCTCAACTACCTTAACGGATAGCTCATTCCATACACCCACCACCCTTTGCGTAAAATAGTTACCCCTTAGGCTCTCATTAAATCATTCCCCCCGAACCTAAACCTGTATCTGCTGGTTCTCGATATGAGACAATAATAACAAACCAAAGCGAGTTAGGACATCAACGGGGAGATCCTGGATAAGCCCAAGGTAGACACAAAATGGAGGAACTCAGCGCAACAGGCAGCATCTCTGGGGAGAAGGAATGGGTGACATTTCGGGTCGAGACCCTTCTGATATGCTGCCTGTCCCGCTGAGCTACAGGTTGTGTCTATCTTCGTTTTAATCTAGCATCTGCAGTTCCTTCCTGACCGAACCCGATTGAAAGATGAGAGGCTGGGCGATAGGGCACTGGGTGTGACAAGTATCAGGCTTCAGTAAGCAAAGTAAAGAGAGGTGGCAACGTTATGGAAATGAAGCGGGTAATCCGAGTGATGGCGAGACGGTATCCTCTAATGTGTCGGAAAGAACTGTAGATGTTGGTTTGCGCCGATGATAGACACAGTAATACTGGAGACAGACATAAAATACTGGACGGGCAGCATCTGGATAAAAGGAATGGGTGACGTTTCGGGACGAGACTCTGAAGAAGGGTCTCGAACCGAAACGTCACACATTCCTTCTCTCCAGAGATGCTGCCCGTCCCGCTGTGTTACTCCAGCATTTCGTGTCTATCTTCCGTATGCTCTGTGATGGTCATCTCGGAGTCAAGTGGCAACTCTGGTCTGTAGACACGAGGAACTGCAGATGCAGGAATCACGAGCAAAACACAGAGTGTTGGACGAGCCTGACCCTTTGAGTTCCTCCATCACTTTGTGTTGAAGTCAGGTCTGGACATTGCTTGGCTCAGTCTCAGGCGTCAGCTAACTAGGAAGGTCGAGTCAAAGTCCAGCACTAACACTCAAGAAATAACGTTTGCGGCCTGATGTTCCCAATATTTAATTGAAATCATTAATAAAGTAAATAAATAGATACCGGTCTAATCAGTATCTACGGGATTGGACAGGCTAGATGCAGGAAGAATGTTCCCGATGTTGGGGGAGTCCAGATCCAGGGTCCCAGTTTTACAGTCTACCGTGGGAACTCTTTAACTCAGTAAAGTAAAGTAAAGTAAAGTAAAGTAGCCTTTATTGTCATATCAGCGCACAGGCAGCAGTTGATTGTTGGTCTATTCAGTTTCCCAGGGGGTCGGGACGGGACTGGAGTTGGGAGGGAAAAGTGGGGAAGTCGAGGGAGAGGAGGGGGAGACAGATGGGGGTGTCTTCATTTACTGGCGGCGGGTGTCTGTCACTGAAACAGGCAGGTGAGATTTCGCATCCACCTTGTGTGTGCCTCTCTCTCTCCCTCCCTCCCTCCCTCTTACACAGGCTGAGAGACTCTGCCTCTGTGAGTGTACGTCTCTTTCTCCCCCTCCCCCACACACAGTAAGACCGAGGTACTGTGCTCAGTCCATCTGTGTCTCCCACATACACAGTAAAACATGTCTCCAAATGAGCCAATTCAACCAAGGGAGGATATCTATAGTGTGTGAAAAAAAAGTGACATCATTTGTGCCACGTGATGATTTAACAACGCTTCACAATGTTCATTCAAGATTTAACGGGAAAGCTCGGGAGACGGACAAGTCACTCGCACAAATAATAGAAATGCCGAGTACGTGGGAACTCTTTATCTACCCCCCGTTATATCGTGTGATATCGTGCTAGACCACGACCACTTCACTCTGGTTACATCTTGCGTCAAGTCGCCCCGTGAAAAAGCCGCAGTATATACCCTTTGACTATAGAAACAAGACAAAAATAATGCCACATATTCAACCGTACATGGTTCAATGAAATTAAGATATATATGTAAAACATATATATGGAAACAGGACCTTCGGCCCACCAAGTCCACACTGACCAGCAATCTACCATACACCAGTTCTATCCTACATGCCATGGACATTTTACAGAAGTCAATTAACCTACAAACCTGCACTTCTTTCGGTTGTGGGAGAAACCGGAATATCCGGTGAAAATCCATGTGGTCATAGGGAGAATGTACAAATTCTGTACAGACAGCACCCGTAGTCAGGATCAAATCTGGGTCTGTGGTGCTGTCAACTCTAACGTTGCACCACCGTGCCACCCCATTAAATTATTTTTTCTGTAATATATTTATTATGGTGTCACGTCAATAAACATGAATACATGATTCTGATTTCTGCCCTTAGTTGGATAACACAAATCTCCAGTCATTGTGTTTTACATTTATATGGCTGGGTTTCAACCTCTTCAGTCTGAAAGTCTCGACCCGCAACATCACCCATTTGTTCTCTCCAGAGATGCTGCCTATCCCACTGAGTTATTCCAGCTTTTTGTGTTTATCTTCAGCTTAAACCAGCACATGCCGTTCCTTCCTACACTCTTTGTTAAGCGAAACAGGTTCTATTCTCATAATATTATTCACAACTAAGTATTTTCTTCACCTCCGTTGCTGCAGAGAATACAATCCCAGTTATCAAATATTTCTTCAAAGTGAAAAAATATTCCATCCCTGCCAACATCTTCATAAATTGCCCCGGGATCCTTTCCAGAGCAATTGCACTCTTTCTACAATATGTCATAGTCTTACAGCATGGAAACAGGCCCTTCATCCCAATTTGTCCATGCAGATTAAGATGCCCCATCTAAACTAGTCCAATTTATCCACATTTGGCCCAGGTGCTCTGTGTCCAGCTGGGGTCAGGGAGAGGTGAGGGTCAGTGACCCGGGGTCGGGCATCGGAGCGGAGCCTTAGCCCGAGATTCATCCCCGCGGCTCCGGAGGCGGCACCAATGCCCCCACTTTCCTGGTCCGCTCCTGGCTCTGGGCCGGGGTTAAACTCCAAGGGATGTGGACAGAGTGGCCGACGGACACAGAGTCGCCAGAGGTGAGGGTGGGAGGTGTGAGCGGTGCCTCAGGGGTCGGTACTGGGACCACCACCGTGTCTCACCTATCACACCATCTGCATGGGAATGTGTAGTTTACTACTTTTTTCACCCCCAAATCATCCCGCGGGCCGGATTGGACCCCTTCGCGGGCCGGTAGTTTGACACCCCTGCTTTAAACCAATGCCCTCTAGTTCTTGAATCACATATCCCGGGAAAATATTCCCCTCGTGGTTTTTACTCACCTCTAAAACAATTTTTGCTTTATTTTGAATTTCCAGCACCTGCAGATTTTGGTTCCATGAATGTCAAATGGAAAGATTAGTACTGCATTTACATTGCCATTTTAAATAGTGTGCGATGGGCTTAGGACAAGCAAATTGCTCGTTCTTTATGGGAAACCCGCTGACAGAAAACTATTCTCATTGGTGAGTGTAGAGGAGATCTGGAAGCCTTGGGCGAATTGAATTGTCCATGACTTTCTTTCTTTCTTTATTTTAAAAAAAAAAATATATATTTTTGAGCGTGAGAAATTCTGTGATTAGCGTAAGAGCGTGAAAATGTCATGAAATGCGTGAATCTCACGCTCAATGCTTGAGAGTTAGCAGCTTTGGTTAAGGGCCTGCCCCACTGGTGATTTTTTTGGCGACTACAGACGACTAGGCTGTCGCCACATGGTTGCGGGGTGACGCCTGTATGGTCATGAGTTGTCTCCTCAAATCGCCTAAAGTGTCGTAACTTTTTTCTTGTCGCTGCTGGATTTTGAAATAGTCAAAACCTTTTTGCGACTGTGGGCTTGACGTAGCTTGTCTTCTCCTGTCGTAGGTTGTCGCCAGGATGACGCAGGTTGTCGCCAGGTGACGTAGGTTGTTGCCGGGTGCTGACCGGTGAATTCCATTGGTGACGACCTAAGTCAACCGGCGACAGGTACCGGCAACTGAATTGCCTTCAGTTGTCACCGACAGGGTCGTAGCTTATCCTGGGTCGCCGTAGGTAGACTTTGATATTCGTAGATTGTAGCCTGTGTGGTCGTAGGTGGACGGCCTAATGGGTCGCCGGTTGTTGGTAGATTTCCGTAGTGTGATGTCGACTAGGTGGTAGGTTGTTGTAGACATTATCATAGGGGAGATCCAGTTGCTGCTTTTTCAGCGACCTGCGAGGACTGTGACTGTCGCCGACAGTCGCCAAAAAAATCGCCTATCTGGGACAGGCCCTTTACTCTAGCTTTTTGTATCCCCGCTGAGTTACTCCTGTTTTTAGTGTCTATCTTCAGGTTAAACCAGCATCTGCAGTTCCTTCCTACACTAACCTTATCTGTTGGAACCATAATGCATGTTTATTGGAATAGTTGTTTATTTATCTTATTATAGCAATCAGTTAGTGTACTGAACTTTGCTTCCAAAATTGCTTTTGATGTGCTGCCTGTAACACTGAGATTACCTTAGTAATTGCTCTGCATGCAGGCAGAGACTGAGATGATCACATTTGCTATCCCTTCATTAATTTGGGATTAACTGGCTTGTTTATAAATGGATTTTGCAGGCTGTTGCTTTGTTGCAAAGTCCATGTTTCACGGGCAAAAGCAACACATTTTACAGGATAAAAGAAAGTCATTGTGCCTGCCATCCTGGCCATTCACATTTTCCTCTTCTACCTCCTCGAAGAAGGTACAGGGGCTTGAAGAGTCAGTCGTTCAGACTTAAGAGCAGCCTCTTCCTCACTGCTAACAGACTCTAGACCCAATCACCTCTTCCACACCCCTTCCAGGATGTACTGCCATGTATTCTTACTTTTACCTCTACCTCATTTAATTATTCCGTTATTATACTTGAATATTTTCTTTGCACTATTTCAGATTGCATTCCAATCTTGCAACATTTTGTGTTGTATTGTTGTATTTATCATTATTGCATGTACCGGTATATTATTACTCTGTGAGTTTCGTTTCGTTTAGAGATACAAGCCCTTCGGCGAGTCCGCGCCGACCAGTGATCCCCGCACATTAACCCTATAACATACTAGGGACATACTTATACCAAATGTACACACCCAAGCCAATTAACCTACAAACCTGTATAGGAGAACGAAGATCTTGGAGAAAGCCCACGCGGTCATGGGGAGAACACACAAACTCCGTCCAGACGGCACCCGTAGTCGGGATCGAACCCGCTTCTCTGGCACTGCAAGCGCTGTAAGGCAACAACTCTACCATTGCGCCACCATGAGTTTCAGTGGACAAGGAGTTTAATTGTTCCCTGGTGTACATGAGAATAAACTAATCTGAATCTGTGCTGTTTGGATGAGCTGCATGGTGAATGAGAAACAGCAGCATTGACTGAAGCATGCAAGGCTGTTGACTGAGCTTGTCATCAGTTGATATAAAGGGATACAAGTACTAATGACCTAAAGGTTGAATGCTGAAGATGCTCAGCAGGTCGCGCAGCATCTGTGGAGAAGAAAATCATGTTAATGTTTCAGGATGACTTTGCATCAGAATTGATCAGAAACTGTTAAACTGAGTTATTTTGTCAATCTAAATTCAAGATAACTTGACTCAAACACTTGTTGCTGTCAAAATCGATTCTTTATTGCAGCGCTGCGATAATTCTCGGAACCTTCCAACACAGAGCTGACAGCCCCGAGGCAGGTCCAAGGAATTAGTAACTCTGGTACAAACTCAAGGCATTATATAGGTATTAGATATTTGTGATACAGAGGATATGGCGAACTAGTAACCAATCATCTGAGTCCTTTCGGTGATTTACAACAGTAGTCACATGACCCCTCTTCTCTGGCCTCATTTTACAACCCTCGTTTACCTTTGGTTTAACTTTGTTCAGAATCATTTTATTTCAACAATGTGAAACCACGGTAGGCTCAATTATCAGTGACCACTCCTCAAAATATAAGATACACATATAATACAATAAACACGCGTCATACAAACAAAACACATTTTCCATACCAAGAAGAGATCTAAACAAGGTCTAATGTTTACAATCCTATTTGGACACAATACATTTCACAAATGGTTTCACTACAATTTACACAGTTTAAAATACTATTACCTACGTATTACAAACATTAAATATATAAGTTCGCCTTATTCTTACGAATTATACAGATTTGTAAGTTTAATTCCAAACGCACACCTCCCAACTTCAAGCAAACATTGGTCTTATAACTGTCAAACTTAATTGGTAATAAGTGTTTCGTGCCAGGATACACCTTCATTCTAACTTAAAGCCTCCCCTTCTCCTGCTATCTCTGGGAAATGGAATTCCAATCTCATCTGCAGGGCTTCTTTACAAACATTATAGAACAAAGGGAAAATTACAGCTTCAGACCACTAACTCAAATAGCATAATATCAGTCCCTTTTCTGTGCTGCTTTCTGGTAATTGCGCCACCATAGTTTGCATTTTGGTAGTGTAATCTGTGATCGGGTCTCCTCCCCAGTCCTCAGTTATTTTCTTTTGCATCAAAATGTTCAGTAATTTGACAATTTGGATTTGAATCTCCAGTTTTAGGATTGGGATTAAGTTTAGAAAGCACTCACTTAACAATTAAAATCCAACCTTCTACCAGATGTGACCTAATGGGTAAATCTTTGTTTACCGTGTGGTACAGCATTGTGTTTAGGGTTTTCTGATCACTGTAATGACCTCTCTGTAGACTCAGTGCCAGGTAACTCCACTTCCTGTTATCACCATCTATTCATTAGCATCCACATCTCCCAATCCACTTCTCATCACACTCTTCTGAAGTCACTGGTATAAACTCTTTCCCAAAGTCTGAGTAATGGGCCTGTCCCACTTAGGGACTTTTTGGGCAACTACAGGCGACTAGTTTGCCGCCACATGTTCGCCGGTGGTCACCAGGAGTAGTCCCCTCAGTCGCGCAACAAGTCGTAGCGTCTTTCTGGTCACCGCTAAATTTTCACCATGTTGAAAAATTTTCGCCGACAGTGGGTTTGATGCCAATGAGCGTAAATTAACTTCTCCCGACGTAGGTGCTGTCGTAGATTGTCGCCAGGATGACGTAGGTTGTCGCCGTTTTTTTGGCGAACTGCTACGATTATGACAGTCGCCGGCAGTTCCCTAAAAAATCGCCAAGTGGGACAGGCCCATTATGCTTTCCCAGCCATTTAGTCGTTTTGGTCTTTCACACACAGTGGTATTTCTACATCCGCTGATCTTCATCTTCTGTTGTCTTTGTCAAATCCTGATTTTCCTCAGATTAGCTTCTCAACCCTCAAAGAATGTGAAGACACATACTGTATATGATTCATGGTTGCTTTAGTGCTCCATCATTTAGTGGGCTGTCTGGAGGAAACCAAGCATTATATCATATTCACACACTGCACAACATTGCAGGCAGCAATACATTAAATATTTATAACCAATCTATCATTGACGGATTTTCACTAGCTAGCAGCTTGGATCAAAAACTGATTAGACATTTGTATTAAAAGTTTCAAATATACTGACTGCATGTTCTGATCTTGTTTCATTGTGGACATTCTGTTTGTATTATGAAGTTTGAAATGGACACTGTTCTCTGTTTATCCTACCTTATTTGAAAGTTGGAGACCTTAGATCCTGGGGTGGACTCCAGCGATTTGTTCTCTATAGGTTGCAGTTGAATCCATTTGAGGGGCAATGTGAAAGAATAATTTTTCTTTTTGATAATTCATATTTTTATTTTCTCATTTTGATTGGATTGAGTGCATTGCTGGTGTAACTTTAATTGGTGAAAACTAGGGTTCCTTTTTGTGCTGTTAGTTGGCTCAAAGGGGGAGGTGAGATATGTGTATCTCAGCCGAATAATTGGGAATATTCTGTTTAGGAAATCATTGACCCATTCAGGCCATATACCCCCCCCCCCCCCCCCCCCCCCCCCCCCACCCCCTCCTCTACCCACCCCTCTCCTCCCCCCCCATCATCCCAGCTTTCTTTGAGTAATTTATTATCAAGCTTTTCAATTTACATCAAGTAGTATTCAGAGGTATATCTAGATCTAAATATATGATAAATAAATAGGAATAAACACGTCCTTTTTAGGCTGGCAGGTTGCGACTAGTGGGGCACTATGAAGAATTGGTGATTTGGCCCAACTGATCACAATCTACTTCAGTAGCTTGGCTAAGGGGATCAAATATAACTTGTCCAGTGAATGGTGATAAAGATGTAAAGAGGCTTTGAGAGGAAGTAAACAAGCTGAGTGTTAGATGGAATATAATGTAGGAAAATTAATGTAATCTACTTTGGTTTCATAACAGAAAAGCAGAGTATTTGTTGAAATAGCAAGAGATTGGGAAACATTGTTCAAAGGGATTTTGGTGTTTACACAAGACACTGAAAGCAAACACATGCAATTAGAAAAGCAAATGGTATGTTGGTCTTAATTGCAATCGGAGTAAGACACCCTTGTTTTTATGCTGTCATTGAGCACAAGAATAAGGATGTCTTGCTGTGATTAAACATGGCCTGTAAGAACACACCTGGAGTATTATGTATCATTCTAGTCTTTCCTTGCCACGAGGAAAAGCAGTGAAAATTCATCCCGTTGCTTCCTGAGATGGCGGGTTTGCCATGTGAGGAGAAATCGAGTATGTGGGGTCTTTTTTCTTTAATGTTTAGAATAAGGTGATCTTATTAACACAGAGAGAATTATCCAGGACTACTCAGCTTCTATTCCTCATATATTTATACAGCAAACATTTCAAGCATTCTGACTTAACAGCATCCATCGACTTAATTTAAATTTCAAATGTTAATAAACCTTTTATTGCGTTAACCTTAAGCAGCGTAAGATTAGTCAGAGAGATGTTTATCTTTGAATTACTTGAATTCTCTACCCAAACATTGGAAAAGAAGAAAAAGGTTATGTTGAAAATGATCTTTTTTTTTATTGCTGAAAGATTTGATTTGAAAGGACGATTTAAAAAATAGGCAAAGAAAAAATGCTTTGATTTTGAATATAGCTGAATCAATGTTTCTGCGAAACTCACCAATTATCCAAAAGTAAATGACATTTATTGTTAGATACAAATTGTTCCAAAGTTTGGTCATAGTTTAGTAATGTGTCTTTTTTCAGCAGAGTCTGGTGCAGGGAATCACTGAATTTCAGCTAATCTCAAAATTCTGCTTGGGTCAGAATGCAGCTTCAGGTTTTCAATGACAGATGTGAAAGTTTCATAACCTGAGATTATACAATGGAAAGGAGATGAAGAACTCTGAGTCTCTGTTTTACAAAAGTAATTCAAATTAATCTTGCATCTGTGCAACAATTTTTTATTAGGTTTTGGAATTTTCTAGAAATTATATGAAATACAGTCACTGCAGGGAGTTGCGGTGATGGTTCAGGATTTCAAGGAATAATTTGTTGAGGAAATCGCAGCCAAATTAAGCATGACAATCATGTACCATTGAACCAATATTCTGTTTCATATGTTATAGAGTAATAGTGGGGTTATCAATAATCTTTTTTAATATTCCAAACTAAACAGTCGGACAAAATCAGAAGGTGCAGAGTTCCACCCAGAATAACTGCAAGGGTCTTTTGGAAACATTGTCGGAAGCTGACCACAGAAGCTGTCCAGAGAAGGAGCTATATTGGCAACAGCCCTTATTGTGTCATTGCTTGGGTGCGGAGTTTTTTGAGAATGGAAACATTCATACTAATCAAGACCATGGTTTCTATTTTGGGTTTCTCTCTGTCAAGTGCCAGGTACTTGTGTACTCTGACTATTTCCCTCTGCAAAGTCTTTGTTTTATTCATTATGATTCGCAACATAAGAAATAGGAGCAGGTCGGCCTTTCAGCCTCATAAACATGTGCCATCATTCAGTATAATCATGGCTGAACCAATCTTGGTCTGCATACACCAAGATGCCTTCATAACTCTTGATGCCCTTACAGTTTAACTGTTAATCTCCATATTTGATGTATTTAACAAACTTCACTTCTCCAATTGATTCCTGTGGCACCCTATTAATTACTGATTGTCAGCCCAAAAAGGCCCCAGTTATTCCAACTCTCTATCTTTTGATAGTTAGCTATTCCCTTATCCATGCTGGAATAAACTATAACCCTATGCATCTCATTTTAGGCAGTGACCTTTAATATGCCGAATGCCTTCTGGAAATCTAAATATTCCACATCTACTGGGTCCTGTTTATTGCTGTATTTGTGACATCCTCGAAGAACTCCAGCAAACTTGTCAATTATTTCCATTCCATATAATATTGTATCTCTTGGTCACACTTTGTTGATGTGAACCAAGCCGACTCTTTACTAGAGCCTGGCTCATCCTCTGAGACATGTTGAGACATGTATACCGGCATTGGGAAGCAACCCAGCCCGTCACACAAACTGACCTCCCTTCTATTGACTCCATTTATACTTCACTCTGCCTCTGCAAGGCCAGAAGCATAATCAAGGACATGTCGCACCCTGGCCACTCCCTCTTCTACCCTCTCCCATCAGGCAAAAGGTATAGAAGTGTGAAAACACACATCTCCAGAATCAGGTACAGTTTCTTCGCAGCTGTTACCAGGCAATTGAACCATCCTACCACAAGCAGAGAGCAGTGCTGAATTACTATCTACCTCTTTGTTGAGCCTTGGACTATCCTTGATCAGGTTTTGCTGGCTTTACGTTGCACCAAACGTTATTCCCTTATCATGTATCTATACACTGTAAATGTATCGATTGTAATCATGTATTGTCTTTCTGATGACTGGTTAGCATGCAACAAAAGCTTTTCACTGTACCTTGTGACAATAAACTAATCTAGATTTTGGTTGGTTGTGAGTAAAGAGATGCACTTGGATTTGGGTTGGGTTGTGTTAAACTGCGTGATGCTGCCCACTCTGTCATTGTGCAGGGCAGTCAGAGGGAAGGATTGTTCGCAGAGCAGATAAATCCAGACAGGTGCCAGGAAAGGAGGCTGACGGGAGCAGAGATAGGCAAGATGTTTCTGTGGTGCAGGAGGGCTCTGGGATGGAGAGCCAATGTTTGTTTGGAACAGGAACATCGTTTTGGCTTATGTGTGAGGAGAAAGTTTTAAAATTTAGACACGTGGGAGCCGTACATGACTCAGCTGAACCGGTGTGAGCTGAGTGCCTGGAGCAGGATTTGGGATAATGCATGGTTTGGGCCATTATTGTGATTGCCAGAGTGGGTTTGAAAAATATTTAATTCCTGGGGCTAGGGTTGGATTTGGAGTGACTGACATTTGACTGAGCTGGGATTGGGTTCATATTGGTTGGGTTCAGGCTGGCCTCAGTTGGATGCAAATTGGCTGCGATTGAGTTTGGATTGGTTCACATTGGCTGAGGTGGGATGCCTACGTTTGCTACAGATTGGCTGAGGTCGGACTCGCCTGAGTTTGCTACAGATTGGCTGAGGTCGTCGCCTGAGTTTGATGCAGATTGGCTGAGGTCGTCGCCTGAGTTTGATGCCAATTGGCTGAGGTCAGACTTGCCTGAGTTTGCTACAGATTGGCTGAGGTCAGACTCGCCTGAGTTTGATACAGATTGGCTGAGGTCGTCGCCTGAGTTTGATGCAGATTGGCTGAGGTCGGACGCCTGAGTTTGCTACAGATTGGCTGAGGTCGTCGCCTGAGTTTGATGCAGATTGGCTGAGGTCAGACTCACCTGAGTTTGATGCAGATTGGCTGAGGTCAGACTCGCCTGAGTTTGATACAGATTGGCTGAGGTTTTGTTGGCCTTGGGCTGGGTTCAGATTTGCCAAATCAGGCTCTCCAGGTTGGGTTTGGATTGGCTGAGATCAAACCAGCCTGAGATTGGCCTTGGATTAGCCAATGTTACATCTGCTTTTGGTTAAGTTTTAGTTTTATAAAAGTGGATCATTAGTCCCGTGCAATGGCAGGAGATGGCAATATTCGTACTCTTGGGGTAAATCGAGGACGATGTTGGACATATAATTCCTTTGATCTCACTGGATACGCTCCTGTGGAGGCCAAGCTGAGAGTGCTGGATGGTGACATCCATAACAGTGTGAAACCAAATGAATGGAGCAAACAAATTTAATAGCAAAACCAGAACTAGAACGGGTGATGGAAAGTTTGGTTCAGAAATATGTGCACTGCACGGCAAGATTTCTACATAGAAGTTGTCCGTAGCCTGGAACATACTGCCAAGGATGGTGGTAGAAGCAGATATGATAGCAGTATTAAAAAAAAGCATTGAGACAGACACATTAACCGGCAGGGAATTGAGGGATACAGACCATGTGCAGGTAAATGGGGTTAGTTTAATGTGGCATGGGCAAGTTGGACGGCAGGGCATGTTTCTGGGCTGTGTGGTATCAAATAATGTGACACAGGGTAACTGGGGCAAAAATTCAACAGGATGCAAATGTTAGACATGGGAGAGATGGTGGATTAACAAACAGTCGGCTGGAGGAATTTGTAGGTGTAGGAAGGAACTGCAGATGCTGGTTTAAACTGAAGATAGACACAAAATGCTGGAGTAACTCAGCAGGAGAAGACTCGGAAGAAGGGTCTCGACCCGAGACGTCACCCATTCCTTCTCTCCAGAGATGCTGCGTGTCCCGCTGAGTTACTCCAGCATTTTGTGCCTATCGTCGGCTGGAGGAACAGCGGATGGGGCGCCATCTGTTGGAGAGGGTATTGGGGACAGAATTGTTGGCATTTTTGATTGAAACCCTGCATTCTCATAGGTGCTGGATTGATGTTTTCTGTGTAAAACTTCGCAGAGGTGTCTGCAGTAATGTGAAGTTAAACGATAAGCAAAGGTAGACAAAAATGCTGGAGAAAATCAGCGGGTGAGGCAGCGAAGGAATAGGTGATGTTTCGGGTCGAGACCTAGTCTGAAGAAGGGTCACCTATTCCTCCGCTTCATAGATGCTGCTTCACCAGATGAGTTTCTCCAGCATTTTTGTCTACCTTCGATTTATCCAGAATCTGCAGTTCTTTCCTAAACAATAAGCAGATCACAGTAATTACAGTGCTGTTATCAGGTTTGAAAGCCCAATAAGCCCTTGTCTTTAAATCTCTGTCAATCTAACTGAGTTTCATGATATAGTTCAGGTCATTTTTTTAAACTGTGCCTGATCAAACCACAAAAGATTATATTGGATTAGCATTGAAAAGCAATCGTTAATAGATTGGTAATTTCAATGTGTGATTTTTCTCCTTTGTTAATTTTCAGGGTCAAACATTTAGTCCCTCTCTTCTAATACATTTGTTATATGACTTAGTACAGAGGTTTAGTTTAGTTTAGTTTTTTTAGTTTAGAGATACAGCGCGGAAACAGGCCCTTCGGCCCACCGAGTCCACGCCGACCAGCAATCCCCGCACATTAACACTCTCCTGCACACACTAGGGACAATTTACAATTATTCCAATCCAATTAACCTACATACCTGTACATCACACTTTAGAGTGTGGGAGGAAACCGAAGCGCTCGGCGAAAACCCACATGGTCACGGGGGTAAATGGTCAAACTCCGTACAGACTGCACCCATAGTCGGGATCGAACCTGAGTCTCCGACGCTGTAAGCACTGTGAGGCAGCAACTCTACCACTGTGCCACCTTGCTGCCCCTAATGAAACAGGGAACTGTAGATGCTGATTTACAAAAAAAGACACAAAGTGCTGGAGTAATTCAGCAGGTCAGGCAGCATCCTGGAGAAATGGATAGGTGACTTTTCAGATCAGGACTCCACTTCAACTGATTCAGAAACCACTTCAGTCTGAAGAAGGGTCCAGACCCGGGACATCATCTATCCATGTTCTCCAGGGATGTTGCCTGACTAGGTGAGTTACTCCAGCACTTTATGTCTATTTTTTAAGGTAAATAGGTGTCCTTGTGGTAACCACCTCCTAGGGCACCTCCTCCAGCAACATGAGCTCAAAGTAATGCCACTTCCTTCCTTTGGCCCTCTGTGTCAGGTTGCCCACCTATCCGGCTTCTTGATCAACTCCAGGGCTCACATGAGACTTAATGCAGAAAAAACCTAAGAAACTGGAGCATGAGTTAACCATTCAGTTGCTTCAGCTGCTATGTCTTCTGCAAGATCATTCTATTTCAGTTCCACCTTCCCACTTGATCCTAATATCCCAGCCAGGAAGATTCATTCTCTCAGCGGTTCGATGGTTCAATGGTGCTTTAATTGTCACATATGCAACTGCACAGTGAAATTAATTTTGCATATATTTCACATGCCGGTGCCGCCATGCTTTGGCGCCATTTCAAAAGTCTAAAGTCCGGTCGGCTGTCGCACTCGGTGTCCTGGAGCCATTCCAGCGAACCAACGTCCCTCTCCTTGTCCGGCCATCTTTGTGTCCCGGGTGCGCCTCCCGCAGTCGACCATGAAGGCGCTGGAGGCATTACCCTGGTTCACCCTCATCACGGCTCTTGCTCCTCGCGTCCATCTCCCGCTCCCTCCCAGTTCCACCATCAGCCGAGCCTTCGGGCTCGCTAGGGAAGAAATTACCAAAGATTCACAATTTCTTCACTTAATTAATTCCACCTTATCTCCGGTTTAAATAGACATCTTATTCTCGTGACCCTAGGTCCCAAGGTTCCCGATCTAGATTAGGGAGTTTAAAGGGCCTGTCCCACTTTGGCGTTATTTGGGCGTCATGTACGCAACATCATTTATGCGTCACGACGCACAACGCGCGCATGGCGTGCATGGCGGGTGGTGAGACATGGTGACGTAGGCAGTGACACGCGGTAGCTCGCGGCACCCCAAGATTTTGGGATTCTCAAAATCCTCGCGCGTTACCTGCGTGACGCGCAAATGACGCCCAAGTGAGACAGGCCATGTGTATGTGCTAGCTCCAGTTTCTGTTCCGTGAGATCAAGTCTAATATTTCACTCCCCTAATTGCAACATATTTATAATTTCTTTTTCGAAATCTGCATTTTTCTGTTCCTGTATGAGTTCGTTGCATGTATTTCTCTGAGATCTTCAGTTTCCTCCCACACTCCAAAGACGTACAGGTTTGTAGGTTATTTGGGTTGGGTTTATATACTTGGTGTAATTGTCTCTAGTGTATGTCCCGGGTAGTGTAAATGTGCGGGGATCGCAGGTCGGTGCAGACAGATGGTCCGAAGAGCCTGTTTCCACGCTGTATCTTTAAACTAAACTAAACTAAACATTAATAACTTTAAAGAAATACTTCCATCTACTGTATTTCAAACTCTGTTCTTTCCTGAGGTCCTTGACTGAATTATATGTTCAAATCAGAGTTTATTAGTGGGAGTGCATAATCACAAGTTTTCAATATCAGAAGCTACTCCTTACTCCAGAATTGATAAACTAATTCGAGTATTAAATGACACAAGAACATTCATGCAGCATTGCAAAATAAGAATAAATAACTCATTTTAAATGGAAACCCAATAACAGCCAAAACATGACAGTTCTTCAAAGATAATTGTAAGATAATTTCAGTAATATAAATCAATGTTGTCATATCATCTTCATTTCTTGTTTATGTTCTCAAATTACACTTTTTCCTCAAGATATAAATCATTCTTCGAGCAGCGCTTTTCCACTGCTCTTGCTGATAACGTGATTACAGATTATATCAATGAAATGTAACGTTCGTGTAGGATTGCCTGCTCTATAACAGACATTGCATCCCAACAGTTGCCAATGCTTGACGTAATGCACCCCTGGCAAGCAGGGACCAAAGAAATCCCCTCTGTTTTCACATAATTTTATTCTAATGTCCCTTAATATCTTTGGCACAAGCCTTCATGTTGAATGAGTAAATTTCTATGAGTTTCACCTTTCTCTCTGCAATATCCTTGCTGGCAGTGTATTCTATAACAAAAAAAAACATTCCGTTCCAATAACTCAGTGGGCCAGGGAGAATCTGTGGAAGGAATGGACAGATGGTTGGAGAAACATGTATGCACTGGGGTAGGGGGGGACTTGGGAAAGAGAAAGATGTAAAGGAGGTGTTACTTGAAATTTCAGAATTCGAAGTTGATCAGTGATTGCATTGGGGCTGCCTTCTTCACCTAAGCAGGACTTATTAGTTACATCAACCTTACACCAACATCCATCCTGCTCTCAAATTGATTTGGACTATCTCTGACACCTCTCACCTCTTTCATGATCTCACTGATTCCATCACAGGGGGCAGGCTATCTATTGACGTCTACTACAAATCCACCCACTCCCACAGCTAACTTGATCGCATCTCCTCCCACCCTGCCTCTTGCAAGGATGTCATCCCTACTCTCCCCCACATTCTGCTCACAAGATGAGACTCTACATTCCAGGACATCCGAGATGTCCTCTTTCTTCAGTATATATGGAACCCTCACCCATGTTTCCTCTGTGACCCACGGTTCTGCTCTCACTCGCCTTCCTCCCAGACATAATAAGGATAACATTCCCCTGATCCTCATCTTTCATCCGGGAAGCCTCTGCATCAAATAAATAATTCTCCCACATTTCCACCACCTTCGACGTGATCCCACCACCAGTCGCATATTCCTATCGCTACCCATTTCTGCTTAACGTAGGGACCACTCTGTCTGCAACTTCTTGGTTTGCTCACCATCTCCCACAACCCCAGTCACCCTGCTCATTTCCCCTCCTTCATATGCTCATCTCCCATCCCCTTTTCCCTTTTAACCCCATTCTTTCGCCTTCTCATGTCCTCTTTCACCCATATCCCACCCTCCAACTTTACATTTTATTCCTCCTCTTCTTACTTTACATATATGACACCCTTAATTTGCCTTTACTGAGTTTCTCTTTGTCACTTACTCCACCCATCTGCCAATGACCCCTCGTCCCCCTCCCTCACCTGTATCCACCTATCACTTGCCAGGTTTTGCACCCCCCCCATCACTCTTTTCCAGCTTTCTCATCCCGGCTCAGACTGAAGACCCCCAACCTGAATCGTCGCAGTCTATTCCCTCTGCAGAGGTTGGTGACCCGCTGAGTTCTTCCAACACTTGCTTTTGCTCAAGATATTCCCACATCTGCTGTTTCCTTTGTCTATAGTGCATTCCACAGCTTGTCTGAACTATTGGAAATAACATATTGATGTTTCTTTCTACCCTGGCCTTGACTTCCCACACCTTCCATGCAATGCTTTCACTTTTAATTCCTCTCCATATGCTGCTCAATATCCAGACTGCAAGTAGCTTTTCCTCACACCGTTATATTCCTTGTAGTCATGGGCAACGTTAATTATCTATCTTGCAGCCTTTTGTGGGAGATAGGAAATGGAATGTGCTGTGAAAACATGCTGATTCCATGTGGTTTGTCAGTGAGATAATATTGCTCTTTGACAATGGTTCAGGAATTGGCTCAGGAATTTGTTGTGTTAAAATAATATTACCTGGTTGACTCCTCTCTGCTGAAATCCATGTATCCTGATCTTTGAACCCCACTCCCTAACTTCTTCCCCCATAGTCTTCCTTTGCAAACTGGAACTAAATTATTTCTTGTTTATTGAGAATCCAATAACATTTATTAACTGCTTTTGAACGTTCTCCTTTAAGCAGTAAAATCGAAACTAAAAATAATAATTCCTAAATCTCTTTATTGTTTTACAATGGCTTGCCTTTAATGTCTTTATTCAAGTACCAGATTGATACATTGACATATTAGCACATTTTCCACTTAATATTTAAGAATTTGTTAAATTCTCACATTGTGACTTGCTATGTTGGCACTTTGGCTAATGTACTTACATTAACAATTGCCATTTCCTACGTTTCCCATTCCATGTTCAATGTGACCGTTGATAAAGATCCAGTTTCAAAGATGAGCTGTCTCTTATTTTGTTTCAGGCGGATTCTCCAGCTGAGTTGATCGATTATAGTTTGGCCCATCTGAAGACAGATGCTTGACTGATTGTTGCGCTTGTTATCGGCTTGTGTCACATTTGTAGGCATCAGTCACTGTAGTGCACTGATTTTGGCTTGCTCGGTAGTGGCACTTGTCGCATTTAATGAATCTGTGTCACTTACAATTTTGGAGGATGCTTACATTTGTTTAATTGCAATGCAAATTCCTGCTCACTTTTTATCATGGCATTTTTTGAAATTTGTCTTGTTCATTCCAGAATATAGTTATAACATACAGCTGCACTTCCTGCCTTTTTTCAAGTTTGCACAAAAAGCTTGCTAGGAATTCTGCTTAAAACAAATTAAATTATTTATTTTGGTTCAGTCTTGAAGGTGCTGGTCCAGAACAAGTTTATTGCTCAGGCAGCAATACAACATTAATTAGGGCATTTCGCAAAGAGGTCACAGCTTGGTCTCCTACATCTCCAAGGTGATCAAGCTGGGCATCTGCAGGTGGGTGGGGAGAGGGGTTGAACTTTGTATTTCTTTCAATAATGGAAGCCATTTCAATCCATCAAGTCTATGGCATCTCTCAGAGCAACCATTCCCCAATAGTTTTCCCTGTAACCTATTCTGTCCACGTTCCCATCTTCCATCCATGTGTGAGCTTCTGACGAAACATTATTTATCGCTCCCATGAAGTCCATACTTTCTATTTGATGTTGATTCCTATCAGATGATGTTGAGCACATGGACTGAAATAAGCTTCCTTTCAATTTAATCTCCAGGATTTGATACGATTGACATTTTCCAGTTACTCATCTCAGATCATTTCAATTACTTATCCATCAGTTATCTGCAACCCCGACCACGGTTCCAGTCAGCATGCCGTGCACATGTTCCCATCTATTATTATCTCTCAAGGTGTAAATGATACAACCAACAACATGTTCATCAGAGGGATAAGCAGAGCAGCATCTGCTGAATCACACCGTTGTCTGAGACACAGAGCACAAGGCAATGCATTTCACTTACTTTATGCCTTCCTAATCATTGTCCCCCTAAACATTGAAGGCAACAGAAATGCAGCCAACAGAAACAGCAGTACTGACCTTAAAAGAAAGTCTTACTCAGTGTTTTACAGACAACCTGATGTTCCTCTGTAGCCAGATCTGTGGCGTGTCCACGGTGTATGGCTGCCCTGTAGTCCACCAGCTGTGAAGAAATTCTACTTCTCTGCCAGAAAACACTAGGACAGCTTTGATGAGGTTAACCAGAAGATAACTAGTTGATTAAAAAATGGGAGATATTCTTGGATTAGAAATATCATATCTGAAGTGAAAGAAAACACCACCTGAAGGCCAAAATCCAATAAAAGACTTGACCTAAAAACAGACGGTGCAATATTGAAACATTTACAACAGCTTCAGGTACCCATATATATATATACTGGCAACACAGGGTTTTACAACACCATGAAAACCATCCTCTACCTGAACATTTGAGGGTCCACTCTACTGAGAGCCAAAAGCAGAGGTGAACTCATCAAGGACAGAGGTAGTCGCGCCTACTGGATTTGACCTTCTTTGACGACTTTGACCTTCTCCAATAGATAATAGACAATAGGTGTAGGAGTAGGCCATTCGGCTCTTCAAGCCAGCACCCGCCATTCAATGTGATCATGGCTGATCATCCCCAATCGGTACCCCATTCCTGCCTTCTCCCCATATTCCCTGACTTAGCTATCGTTAAGAGCCTTATCTAGCTCTCTCTTGAAAGTATCCAGAGAACCGGCCTCCACTGCCCTCTGAGAAAAAGAAAAATCTTATATGTTTCAATAAGATACCCTCTCATCCTTCTAAACAAGCGTAGCAACCAGAGTATACAAGCCCAGCCGCTCCAATCTCTCAGCATATGACAGTCCCGCCATCCCGGGAATTAACCTTGTAAACCTACGCTGCACTCCCTCAATAGCAAGAATGTCCTTCTTCAATTAGGGGACCAAAACTGCACACAATACTCCAGGTGTGGTCTCGCTGGGGCCCTGTACAACTGCAGAAGGACCTCTTTGCTCCTATACTCAACTCTTGTTATGAAGGCCAACATGCCATTCGCAAGGACCCCCAGATCCCGTTGTACTTCCCCTTTTCCCAACTTGACACCATTTAGATAATAATCTGTCTTCCTGTTTTTGCTACCAAAGTGGATAACCTCACATTTATCCTCATTAAACTGCATCTGCCTTGCATCACCCAACCTGTCCAAGTCACCCTGCATTCTCATAGCATCCTCCTCACAGTTCACACTGCCACCCAGCTTTGTATCATCTGCAAATTTGCTAATGTTACTTTGAATCCCTTCATCGAAATCATTGATGTATATTGTAAATAGCTGCGGTCCCAGCACTGAGCCTTGCGATAACCCACTAGTCACTGCCTACCATTCTGAAAGGGACCCGTTAATCCCTACTCTTAGTTTCCTGTCCTCCTTCAATTTTCTATCCATGTCAGCACTCTACCCCCAATACCATGTGCCCTAATTTTGCCCACTAATCTCCTATGTGGGACCTTATCAAATGCTTTCTGAAAGTCCAGGTACACTACATCCACTGGCTCTCCCTTGTCCAATTTCTAGTTACATCATCAAAAAAATTAGAAGATTAGTCAAGCATGATTTTCCCCTCCAACAACATGAGATTTTCAAAGAGCTCACAGGGCACCTGTTGCAGTGTGGGGGACTCAGACTAAGATGCAATCCAGCAGTTGTCATTGTGCTCAAAGACTTTGGGCGTTTTCTGTGTGGAGTTGGCACATTCCCCTTGTCATGCGCTGATATCCGCCAAGTGCTCCAGATTCTGCCCTCGTGTTAATTAGCCTCTGAAAATTGTCCTTAGTGTGAAAGTGAATGATAGAATCTGCGGGTAGTGAGTGAGAATCGTGGGAAGAATAAAAAGAAAAGTAGGATTAATGTAGGATTAGTGCAAATGATGTCTGACGTTTGACACAGACTCCCAGGTAGGCAGCTGTGATTAATCAAATCCCATGTGTCAGGCCACAGGAGGAAATGAATACATTACCTGTAATTACTGAGGAGAAGGTCTGGGAGACAAAGGAATCGAGGGAATTGAGTAGTGATGTGGTGTGGACCATATCTGAATCACACAAGAGGTGGCACTGGCAGTCTTAAAGAATATTAAAGTGCATAAATGCCCAGGGCCCGACCAGGACTGCCTTCAGACATCATGGGAAGCAATGGAAGAAATTACTGGGGCCTTGCCAGAGATATATCATCTTTTGCCAGAGGGGGCTTACTGGAACACAAGAGGGTGGCAAATTTGCCTTTATTTAAGAGGATTGCAAGACAGGCCATAGAACTGTAGGCCAGTGAGCCTGATATCAGTGGTGGATAAGTTACTGGAGGCCCAGGATGTATCAGCAATTGGACAGATTAGGAATGATCAGCATGGCTTTACATGTGAGAAATCATGTCTCTCAAATGTAATTGTGTTTTGAAGAGGTCACCTAGAGGATTGATGAGGACAAGGCAGTGAACGGTGTGGAGAACAGCACAGGGCTCGAAATTAACGGTTGCCCGGGTGCCATTGACCACTCAAAGCGCCGCCGGGCAACTAAACACAGAGTCATTTTGCCCGGCTTGGCAACCAGATACTGATTGTTACCGAAGATAGACACAAACAACTGGAGTAACTCCGCGGGTCAGGCAGCATCTATGGAGAAAAGGAACGCGACGTTTTGTGTCGGCGGTGACGGCTGTATTGCGTGAGTAAGATACTAGGTGCGTGGTGACTAAGTGTCGGAGCGAATGACGGGCCCCGAACAGCAGCAGCGGCCGCATAGGCCGCGACAGCGGCTCCATCTCCTCCTCCGCCCACCCCCCGCCCGACCTGATAGCGGCCGCTGCTTGCAAATCCGCTAACCGCGCTTTAAAAAAAACCTCCCGCTCCATCTCCATCCTCTTCCCTGATAGCGGCCGCTGCTTCCAAATCTGCTAACGGCGATAACCGCTTTCAAAACAAACCCTCCCGCACGCCGAGGCCTCCCCCTCCCCCTCCCCCTCCCTCCCTCCTCCCAGCCTCGGCGTGCGGGAGGGTTTGTTTTGGAAGCGGTTATCGCCGTTAGCAGATTTGGAAGCAGCAGCCGCTATCAGGGAGGAGGAGGAGATGGAGCCGCTATCGCGGCCGCTGCTGCTGCTGTGCGGGACCCGTCATTCACTCCGACACTTCTGAAGCAGCTGCACCAAAGATACTATAGCTATAGGATCTTTGAGCTGCACCGCTCGGCCCCGTTGGCTGGCGGAGGAGGGAGGCGGTGGCGAGGAATTTTACCTAATCCAACCAACACGTACTAATTCACCTGCCTAAATCCATCCATTCTGCACCGACTGCCTTCTAACCACCCCCCCCCCCCCCCCACCCGCGCCATCTATCCACCCCGCACTGATTCACACACACCCCCTTCCCTGACCCTATTGTCCTGGAAATGTCTTCAGAGAGAATATTGACAATGTTTGATAACGGAATGCAATCAAATGTGTTTTGATTCCCAATGTTATTATTTGTTTTAATCCATAAAGATGGATTAATTAAATTGTGAACATGTGAAACATTAAAACCGCAGTGTTCGATTGTCACTGCTACCATTGACATGTTATTACAGAATTCATTTTAACGGCAAATCAATACTCTTAATATGGAGTATCAGTACTGTAGTTATTTAATGAGCAACATTCGCAACTATACGTACACATATATGTTACCATGGTCCAGGATTTATTGACATGGGTTGATCATACGCTGAATAATCCAACCACATTTTTGTTTGGAAGTGGAAAGAACTAATAGAAATTGCATTAATTGCAATGTGTAAAAAGAGTTGAGATACTGTCTTATAATTTTGCTGCATGTCATTGTGGGATATATCATGTCTTGATTGGTGAATGTTTAGTTTGTGACTTTATTTGAAGCAGAAATAATATGAGAATGCTTTATTGAGTATAATTCCGACTAGTAACTACGCGCTTCGTCCGAGCACATTATCGCACGCGTCATGCAAGCCATCTTAAATGACCACCTAAACTGTCATTTGGCAACCTAAAAAGCTGCCACGGTTGCCCGGCTGGCAACAGGGGAAAAAAGTTAAGCGAGAGCCCTGCAGCAAGGCCTTTGATAAGGTCCTGCATGGTAGGCTAGTTCGGAAGGTGAGATCGCAGGGATACACGGTGAGCTCAGCAACTGGATTCCAAATAGTTTCAGTAAAGGTGTCAGAGGGTGGTGGTGGAAGGTTATTTTTCAGAATAGAGGCCTGCAATCTGTGGTGTGCCATAGTGACTGGATTGAGTTCACTGTTGTTTATTATCTTTGTTAATGATTTGGATGTACTTTGGTTCTGTCTTCACTAAGGAAGACACAAACAATCTCCCAAAAATACTAGGGGACCGAGGATCTAGTGGGAGGGAGAAACTGACGGGGATCCACATTAGTAAGGAAATGGAACTGTTTGGACTGAAGGCAGATAAATCCCCAGGGCCTGGTGGTTTGCATCCCAGAGTACTCAAGAAGGTGGCCCGAGAAAACCTGGATGCATTGGTGCTCATTTTCCAAAGTTCATTCAATTCTAGATCAGTTCCTGTAGCCATTTTTAAGAAAGGAGGGAGCGAGAAAACGGAATTATAGACGAGTTAGCCTTACATCGGTAGTGGGGAAGATGCTTGAGGCGATTATTAAAGATGTTATAGCAGCGCAATTGGAAAGCAGTGACAGGATCGGTCAAAGTCAGCATGGATTTATGAAGGGGAAATCATGCTTGAGTAATATTCTGGAATTTTTTGAGGATGTAACAAGTAGAATGGATAAGGGAGAGCCAGTGGATGTGGAGTATCTGGACTTTCAAAAAGCCTTTGACAAGGTCCCACACAAGAGATTAGTGTGCAAAATTATAGCACATGGTATTGGGGGTAGGGTATTTATTTATTTTACATTCCACAATGGATAGAGAACTGGTTGGCAGACAGGAAGCAAAGAGTAGGAATTAACGGGTCCTTTTCAGAATGGCAGGCACTGACTAGTGGGACCCTGGTTATTTACAATATATATTACCACTTTAGACAAAGGAATTAAATGTAACATCTCCAAGTTTGCGGATGACACAAAGCTGGGTGGCAGTGTGAGCTGCGAGGGGGATGTTATGAGAATGCAGGGAGACTTGGATAGGTTGGGTGAGTGAACAGAAGCATGGCAGATGCAGTATAATGTGAATATATGTGAGGTTATTCACTTTGGTGGCAAGTACATGAAGGCAGGTTGTTATCTGAATGGTGTCAGATTAGGAGAAGAGGGTAGGCCATTAAGGACTGAGATGAGGAAAAACATTTTCACCCAGAGAGTGGGTGAATTTGTGGAATTCTCTGCCACAGAAGGCAATGGAGACCAATTCACTGGATGTTTTCAAGAGACACAGATTAGGCTCTTAGGGCTAAAGGAATTAAGGGTTATGGGGAAAAAGCAGGAATGGGGTACTGATTTTAGATGATCAGCCATGGTCATATTAAATGGCAGTGCTGTCTCGAAGGTTCTTGGTTCTTGGTTACTTGGTCCTCCAAAATATTCCAACTGGAATTTAAACTGGAGGTGGTGAAGGGAGGGATTAAGCCAGAAAGGGTTATTGGGAAGAAAGTGCTACTTTAAATTTAGTTGCCGAAGGGCTGAATGTCCTACTCCTGCACCTATTTTCTAAGTTTCCATGACATTGATAGTACATCTGTGGGTGACATCAAAATTGTTGGGATAGTTGATAGTGAGGTAGGTTTACGAAAGGATCTGGATCAATTAGGGTCGTGGGCCAAGGACTCTGAAATGTGGAAGGTGATGCTTTTTTGATTAAAGGACAAGGACAAAGGACATTTATTGTCACATACACCAATTAGTGCAGTGAAATTTGAGTTACCATGCAGCACACAAATAAGATAAACACAACACTTTAGAATTTAACATAAAACATAAAAAAACATCCCCCCCACAGCAGAATCAACATTTCCCACTGTGAGGGAAGGCAACAAAGTTCAGTCCTCTTCCTCTGATCACCCGTGGTCGGCGCAACGGCGACCGCATCCGCAGTCGCCGCAACGGCGGCCCGATGTTTCAGGCCCTTGAACGGAAGAACACTCTCAGCGGCCCAGAGCCTCCAAATCGGCCGCTGGACAAGAGTTGCACAGTAAGTAGTATGGCCCTGGAGACTGTAATCGAGCAGAGAGACCCAGGGGTACAGGTACACAGTTACCTGAATGTATTGAAAAGGCAGAAAAGGCATTTAGCACACTTGCCTTCATTGGCAAAGATATTAAGTACCAGATTGGTATGTCGTACTACAGCTGTACAAGATATTGATGAGACCACATTTAGAGTATTGTGTGCCTTGTGGCCTTGTCTTCCTGGTATAGGAAGGATCCCATTTAGCTGGAAAGGGTGCAGAATAGATTTACCTGGAAGTTACCATGACTCAGTGGCATGAATGATAAGTAGAGGCTAGATACGCTGGGACATTTTTCAATGGCGCACCGAAGGTTGAAGAGAGAACCATTGGAAGTATACAAAATCATGAGAGGCGTGGATAATCCAGATGATCACAGGGTAGAGAGACAGATACATGGATAGGAAACCATGGATAGGAAAAGTTTCGAGGGTTATGGGCCAAACACAGGCAAATGGGATTTGCACAGTGATTGGCATTAATGAGTTTGGCCCGAGGGCCTGTTTCTATTCTGTATGACTTCATGACCCCGCTTGATGTGCAACATGATGGATCAAAGCTGGATAGCTCCATGATTACAAAGCAGAAGGATGCCATTGCCCTTCACATCTGTGCTGTTTCTCCAACAAAGCAATTCAATAATTGCATTCCGCAGCCCCTTCTCTAACTTTGAAATGTTCCTTTCACACTGTATAAATATCCATTTCCTTCTTGGAACCTTAGTGCGTCTGTAGGCAGTGCACTCCAGATTTGTGTAAAGGTTCTTCTTCATTTTCTTCTGCTTTAGATTATATCTGTCCAGACCCTCCTCATTATTTTATACACTTCTTTCTAATCTCCACTCAGCCTTCTCTTCAACAAAAAGCTGCCACGGCTTATTGGGGTGGTGTGGCGGCGCCTATCGGCAGCGGCTCGACTACAGTCCTTCTGTCCTTTTTTTATTTTTGTCTCGTTAAATGTATGTCTTGACTATAGTTTTTTTTTTTTTTTTAGCTGTGTATATGTGGGGGGTGGGTGGGGGGGGTGGGGGAAACTGTTAATCTCTTCCCTGTACCTGACTTTTTCCCTGTCGGGTCTCCGGTGTCGTTGGGCCTAACATTGTGGAGCCGGCGGCGGCCTCTGGCCGCGACCAACCTGAGGGCTCCAGTCGCGGAGCTGGCCGACTTCGGAGCGGGGAGAGCTGTGGTGGGGCACATCTGCGACCTGACTTCAGAGCTTCAGAGGCTCCGGCCGCAGGCCCGGTGGACAGGAACATCGGGAGCTCACAGGTCCCTGGTGGGAGACCGGTTTTCGGAGCTCCCGCAATGGCAATTTCTCCCGTTAGAATCGCGGGGTTTAAAGGACACGGAGCGGGGCCTAACATCGCCTGGCGCGGCTTAAATGGCCACAGGACTTACCATCGCCCGCCGGGGGCTTAACATCGGGAGCCCCAGTTCGCCTCGACGCTGCAGTTGGACTGCTGGACCGCGGGGGAAGAACAAAGGGAAGAGATAAGATTTTGCTTTCCATCACAGTGAGGAGATGTTGGAGATTCACTGTGATGGATGCTTATGTAAACTGTGTTAAGTGTGGGTCTTGGGTTTTTTTGTAATGTAAGACTGTAGAAAATGCAGTTTCGTTCAAACCAAGCTGTTTGAATGACAATAAATGGCATTCTATTCTATTCTATTCTATTCTACTAATCGTACCCTGTAACTGTTGTCCCTCATCCTATGGACAGTTCTCCTAAATTCCCTTTGCATCCTCTCCAATGCTTCTGTATCTTTGCTATTTCAAGGTGACCAGAAACAAACAATACGATAGAACTTTATTCATCCCCGGAGGGAGATTCGTCTGCCAACAGTCATAACACACAAGATACACGAAAACTTGAAATTCATATTAAATTAAAAGTGACGAATAAAAGAAAAAGACAAGCAACTGTTGGCTAGCAGCTGTGTGCACAGCGCCTTCATCGGAATGAACGAACAAACAAACAAACAAATGCAGGTTTATCCCCTGGGCAGAGGATTCTAAATTGTCTCACCGAAGATAGACACAAAATACTGGAGTAACTCAGCAAGACAGGCAGCATCTCTGGAAGGAAGGAATGGGTGACGTTTCAGGTCGAGACCCTCCTTCAGACAGGTCTGAAGAAAGGTCTCAACCCGAAACATCACCCATTCCTTCTATCCAGAGATGCTGCCTGTCTTGCTGAGTTACTCCAGTATTTTGTGTCTATCTTCGGTTTAAACCAGCATCTGCAGTTCCTTCCTACACATAATGATTGTCTCACTATTGACAGAGTATGTAACTCCCACATTGGCCTCATTAACCATCTCGGAAACCACAATGTCAGAGTGAAAGCAAGTAATTCTCAATCCCAAGGGATTATTTAGAAAGAGAGGCTTTAATGAGAGATTACACGCTGGGAATGTTTTGATGTGGTCAGGTCTAGGCTGACTGCATGAAAACATTCTCAGTATGTTAAAGTCTCAGTGTGTTAGGACAGACATAGTTATTTGAAATGCAATGTTGTACAAGACATTGGTGTGGCCACACTTGGAGTATTGTATTCCGTTTTGGTCCCCCTGCTATCGGAAAGATGTTGTTAAGCTGGAACGGGTCAGAGAAGATTTGCGAGGATGTTGCCAGAATTGAGCTACAAGGAGAGGTTGGGCAGGCGAGGACTTTATTCTTTGGTATGTCGGAGGCTGAGAGATTATCTTATTGAGGTTTTTTTAATAATGATAGGGTGAAGGCACAGAGTCTTCTTCCCAGGGTAGTGGAACCAAGAACTGCAGGACATGGGAAAAGTTTAATAGGGGCAACCTTTTCACATTGAGGGTGATGGGTATCTGGAATGTGCTGCCAGGGAAAACAGTTGAAGCAGATACAATAACAGCATTTAAACGGCAATTGGACAGATACATGGACAGGGATATGGGAAAACATGGGTAAATGGGACTAGCTTGGATGGGGCATTTTAATCGGCATGGACGTTTTGGGCTAAAGGGCCTGTTTCCATGCTATGTAAAGGGCCTGTCCCACTTAGGTTATTTTTTCAGCGACAGCCGTAATATAGGCTGTCACCACATGGTTGCGGGGTCACGCTTGTATTGTCGTGCGTTGTCTCTTCAAGTGACGTAACTTGTTTCTTGTTGCGGCTGGATTTTGAAATGTTCAAGACCTTTCGGCGACAGTGGGCTTGACGTTGCCTGTCTTCTCCTGTCATAGGTTGTCGCCAGGTGATGTTGGTTTTTGCTGGGTGCTGACTTCGGTGAATTCCATTGGCGACTACCTACATCAACCTACGTCAACCGGCGACAGGTACCGGCGACTGAATTGTCTTCAGTTGTCTTCAGTTGTCGCCGACAGGGTCGTAGCTTGCCGTATCTTGTCGTGGGTGTACGTAAGTCGACTTCAGTTGTCGTAGGTTGTCGCCTGTGTGGTCGAAGGTTGTCGTAGGTGGACGTCCCAAATCGCGAGGAATTGTGTCGCCGGTTGACGTAGCTTGTCGTAACTTGACGTCGACTAGGTGGTAGCTTGTCGTAGACATTGTTATAGGGTGGGTCCAGAGAAGCTAGTTTTTCGGCGTCCCGCTACGACTGTGACTGTCGTCGGCAGTCGCCTAAAAATCGCCTAAGTGGGACAGGCCCTTAACTAATGTCGGAATGCACCTAAATGATACTATGCTTTTAGCATAATTTAGATTGTTGTTGTCACATGTATTGAGGTACAGAATAAAGCTTTTTTGTTCCGTGTTATCAAGTCAACGAAAATAATATAGATGATTACAATTGAGCTGTTCACTGTGTACAGACACAGAAAAAGGGGTTTGGCATTTAGTGCAAGGTAAAATCTAGTAAAGTCTGACTAAAGATAGTTCAAAGGTCTTCAATGAGGTAGATGGGAAGTCCAGACTGCTCTTTAGTTTGTGAGAGGACAGTTCATTTGCCTGTTAAAAGCTGGGAAGAAACAGTCAGAGGTACTCGTTTCCAAAGTATCCTTTCATTGAGGAGTATTTTCGGTCACCTCTCATCCTTTGTTCATTATGGAATTTTAGGTTTATATGTTCCTACATGGCTATTGGGAAGCACATTCTCTTATCTCAATCTACGTCAGGGGTCGGCAACTTTGTTCTGCATAGGGGCCAGGATGCATGTTTATGAGCGGATGGCGGGCCACATCTATCACGTGTACACATGGATCCCGCCCCTTCGAGGATGCCACTCATACTCACTCGTCCCCGGCCTATTGACAAGCCCAATCCCGACCAAAGATACTAGAGCGGATCTTTGATCCTGACAGTGAAGTCCAGACACAGAAGGTGCGCGGCCGTGCTGGCAGCTTTGCGCAGGATGCAGTACAGCCAGAGCTCAGCGCTCGTCGGCTCCGCCATTGTGTCCACCAGCACAGGCCTCCTTGCATCCTTGCGTCGCCACGCCTGGTACCGTAGATGATGGAAGTCGGCAGGCCGGATAATTACGGGAAAAAAATACGTCTGCGGGCTGAATGATTTTAGGTTACAGGCCGCATTCGGCCCGGGGGCCGTAGGTTGCCGACCCCTGATCTACATGATCAGTTACTTGGGTGCTGCACCAGGATAGAGTGATGAAAATAGCCTTTTGGTCATTCTGCTTCTCACTGCATGAACAGGACTAGAGTGTGAGTGAGAATGCAGTGCAGCTCCTGTGGTTTTTGTATAATGTGCAGAATCCCATTGAGATCACAGCACGGGAATCTGCCGAGGTTGAATAATATCCTCGGGGGAAACGTGATGGATGGTGTTGCCCGGAGATGCTAATTGTTGCACAGCTAAACTGCAGAGAGTTACAAGCCATGCTTGGTTGATTGTGAATCATATTTCTGACTTGGTGCACTTCACAAAATAACCAGAAGCCACTACTTTCAAACCTCAAGCAACTCAGTGTTGTCAGCTGGGTGGGTGGGTGGGTGGGGGAGGGGGGTTAGTACTAAGAGCAACAGGTTGCTTGTCTTCAGCAGTATCAGAAATCAGAGCCCCATTTTAAGATTCAGGGTGCATTCGGTGGAGTTCCCCATTACAGTACATCCCGTGTGCCACACATTGAATGATACAACTTCATCTTTTCATTGTTTACAGGACTGGTTGTTGCTTTACTGCTGGATGATGCATGAATGTCCAGATGTGGAAATAATAAGCTGTAGATGGTTGAGCCCACAGAGCCCTCTGTGTCTGATCCATACTCAATTAGACCGTGACTGAAAACCTTAACATTCCTTTCACCTCAGATCCATTTTCCAACACTAACCCCATATTATTTAATATATATGTGTCATAAAAAAATATTATTCACGATTGGGCCATTTTGAGATAAAGGGAAAAGAGGGGCTCAAAACAGTGGTGTCTCTCGGGGTTCGGTGCTGGACCCATTGCTGTTTGTCATCAATATCAATAATTTGAATGAAAACATACAAGGCATATTTTGCAAGTTTCGCAGATGATACAAAAGTGGGTAGTATTGTAGATAATAAAAATGGTTGTCAAAATTTGCAGCAGGTTCTTGATCATGTGGTCTGGGGATGGTTGATGGAACTTAGCACAGAAAAATGAGTAGTGTTGCATTTTGGGAAGTCTAGCAAAAGCAGGGCCTACACAGTGAATGGTCGGGTTCTGGGGAGTGTTGTGGAGCAGTGATCTAGGACTGCAGGTACATAGTTCTTGAAAGTTCTTGGGGGAACCAGTAGGTCATTTAGGACTGAAACGAGAAAAAAACTTTTCACCCACGGAGTTGTGAATCTGTGGAATTCTCTGCCACAGAAGACAGTGGAGGCCAATTCACTGGATGTTTTCAAGAGAGAGTTAGATATAGCTCTTAGGGCTAACGGAATCAAGGGATATGGGGAAAAAGCAGGAATGGGGTACTGATTTTGGATTATTGAATGGCGGTGCTGGCTTGAAGGGCTGGATGGCCTACTCCTGCACCTATTTTATATGTTTCTATGAAAGTGGCATCACAGGTAGATAGGATGATCAAAAAAGCTTTTCGGCACATTGGCCTTCATCAGTCAGAGTATTGAGTGTAGATGTTGGGAAGTTATGTTTCAGTTATATAAGACATTGGTAAGATCACATTGAGAGTATTGTGTTCAGTTTTGGTTACCCTGTGATAGGAAAGATGTTGTCAAGCTGGAAAGGGTGCAGAGGAGATTTACAAGGATGTTGTTAGGACTTGGGGGAGAGGTTGAACAAGCTAGGACTTCTTTCCTTGGACGCAGGAGATGAAGTAGTAATCTTATAGAGGTGTACAAAGTCATGAGAGGACTAGATCGGGTAAATTTTGCCCTGAGTAAGGGAACTGAGGACATAAGTTTAAGGTGAGGGGGAAAAGATTTACTAGGAATCTGAGGAGTAACTTTTTTACACAGTGGGTGTTTGGTGTATGCAATGAGCAGCTGGATTAGGAAGATGAGGCACGTACCATAACAACGTTTAAAAAATGTTTAGACAGGTACATGGATAGAATAAGTTTAGAAGGATGTAGGGCACATGCAGGCAGGTGGGATTAGTTTAGATGGGGCACGTTGGTTGAAGGGCCTGTTTTCATGCTGTATGACTCAATGACTATGTATGAGGGGCCTAAATGTCTTTATGCTGCATCTGTTTGCATTTTGAATAATACTGTTTGAATAATACTCCTTTTGAATAATAGCGTTTTTCATTCTTCCTTCGCAACAGAATCACATGTTTCCCACATTATGCCCACTCATTTAATCTACCATGTATTGTTCTGTTTATACTCTCACGGTGCATATGCTGGTAGCACCACCGTTTGATTACCCTGCGGCAATTTTCATCTTTGTGCAATTTGTTTACTAATGAAAAGGAAACTGAACTACATTCATAATGTTGTTGCATAGCTGGTTCTTTGAGTTCCCCTTGAGTGTGTTCGTAGAACTCACCTTGGTATGTGTTCTTGTTTTTACAGCGTGTCAGTGAAAAAGTTGGTGGCGCAGAGGGCACCAAACTTGACGATGACTTCAAAGAAATGGAAAAGGTAAATGTTGCACAAATCTATTTCCAAAGTTGCTTCATTGCGATTTTCCTGTGAGCAGAAAAGTATGACTTCAAAATCAGTTCGGAAAAGTTTATGGACTTGGTGATTTAACTATGTAAAAATAAACAAGGAGAGTCAGAAAAAAGTAGAGAGTTAATATCTAGGAGATGTTAGCAGCTGAGGCGATATTGAAGGCAAATAGAAACAAGAGAAATGTAAAATCATTATGTCTAAAAGCACAGAGCCCTGTGAAAATAAAGGCGAACAGAAACTATAAATATGAGACATAGAGGCCGGGTGAATGAGTAAGTAAGTAAATTTTATTTATATAGCACGTTTAAATCAACTCGCTTGAAACCAAAGTGCTTTACATAGAAGAAATAATTAAGTTTCCGTACATCCATAGAAAAATAAAAAATAAATAAAAATGACACAACACATTAGAGTTCAACATGAACGTCCCCCCACAGCAGAATCAAAATGTTCCACTGTGGGGATAGGTATCAGAATGTTCAGTCCTCTTCCTCTGTGATCACCCGAGGTCAGTGCCTATTGTGGCCTCCGCAGCCAGCCCGATGTTTTCAGGCCCTCTTGCCGGGAAGATGGAACTCCAGCGTCGGGTGAACACTCCTCAGCGGCTTGGAAATGTCTGGAGCGGCCGCTTCCTCCCCGGAGACCGCGGCTGGTTGGAGCTCCGACTCTGGCTATCTCGGATCCCAGGCACCGCGCCTGTTTTAAATCCAGCGCCACCGCGGCTGGACGCCCGCAGCCACAGCTCCTCTGATGTTGGAGTCGGCGCTCACAGCACTCCGGGGCTTACAGCACGGCGACCCGGTAAGGCATCGCCCACTCCATGATGGTGTCCCAGCGCTGTGCCGCCGCTGAAGCCATAGTCCTGGCTGGTCCCGGCAGGAAACGCCGCTCCAGTCCAATGGTAGGCCGCGAGGAAGGGGCGAAGAAGCAGCTCGGAAGGAAGCCGCCTCTCCGACCAGGTAGGGACAAGGAAATAAAGTTTCCCCCTTCCCCTCCCCCAACCCACCACATAAAAGAAGACCTCCAACAAACATTTTGTTTTTGTTTTTTTGGAAAAAAAAACATTTTGTTTTTAACAGGACTAAAAATAAAATTAAAAAAGGGTGAAAGGACAGAAATGAGGTTGGATATTCTGGGATACCAAACATCGAGAAGAGATAATGGATAAGAAGGGTGTAAGATCATGGTGCTGTAGCCCTGATGATAAAGGATAGAATAACACTCTCTGTGTGAAATATTTTCACACAGAGAGTGGTGAATCTCTGGAACTCTCTGCCACAGAGGGTAGTCGAGGCCAGTTCATTGGCTATATTTAAGAGGGAGTTAGATGTGGCCCTTGTGGCTAAGGGGATCAGAGGGTATGGAGAGAAGGCTGGTACGGGATACTGAGTTGGATGATCAGCCATGATCATATTGAATGGCGGTGCAGGCTCGAAGGGCCGAATGGCCTACTCCTGCACCTAATTTCTATGTTTCTATGTTTCTATAAAGACAAGTGCAGCATCCCCTGGTTCTCCCGCCTGCTCCTGCAAGATCTGAAGTCTGTACTGGTCTGCCTTCCAGATAATAACATAACTGAGCAAATGGTTTAGGAAATCTGGGGGAGATTTGGTGAATCACCATAGCTGATAGATGATCAGCCATCATCATAACTGATTGTTACATGGTGAAGCAACAATCATTCCTTTGTTACTTTACCATGAGCCGTTGCTGGCATGGTTGTGGCCTGATCCTCACTGCCATCTGCCCATTATGGTAGAGTGATCATTAGCCCACTAGCAACTGAGCATATGCCTTACATTTAAGCCTTGTCATTCTAGCACGTGAATCACTTCATAGTAACAAGGTTCCTAATTATAGACTCTGAAGAACACCAAGCTAAAATTGGAAGCATAAATGGAAAGGAATTGAGCTGTTCGTGAAACTAAAGATTTGAGGAGAAAATGAGATGTACATTTGCATGTTAGAGGAGATATAGAACAAAATGTGATTCAACTGTAGTAATTGAAAATTGGAGTGTTATCTGAAAGACCAAAGTTGTCAGCAATGGAACAGATGGTCTTGGATAAAGTCCGCAGCCAAATTGTAAGCTTCAGGGAATGGAGTTAATGAGGAAATATTAATCAGAGGGGAGAACCCGTTTTCACTCGAATAACGGGTTGTTGCAAGTGTAGGTGGTTTGATTACACACAATATTTTGAATTTAATTACTTCCTGAATTTCTATTTCGCCTCTTCATCTGCTGCTTTGGATGTTAAAAAAAACATATGAACCAACATTAGGAAAAGTCTTTTATTTGCTGGCGTGATATTTCTCTGAAAAATCTTGGGTAATTAAGTGCTTACCATCACAAAATCTATAATATTGCTTTAGGGTCATAGCGCATGGAACTAGGTCTGTTGGCCCATGAAATCTGTGCTGATCAATAAGCACCCATTAACACTAATCCAACAGTAATTCCATTTTTATTCCCTCCACATTTCCTTAAACTCGCTATAGATTCCACAACTCATAAGGGATAAGCAGGAGAATTAGGCCATTCGGCCCATCATGTCTACGCCATTCAATAATGGCTGATCTATCTCTCCCTCCTAACCCCATTCTCCTGCCTCCTCCCCATAACTTCTGACAGATGTTCTAATCAAGAATCTATCCCTGCCTTAAAAAATATCCACCGACTTGGCCTCAACAGCCTTCTGTGGCATAAATTCCATGGTTTCACCACTCTCTGACTAAAGACATTTCTCCTTATCGCCTAACTAAAAGAACATCCTTTAATTCTGAGGCTATGTCCTAGACTCTTCCACTAGTGGAAGCATCCTCACCACATCCACTCTATCCAAGCCTTTCACTATTCTATATGTTTCAGAGGTCCCCCATCATTCTTCTAAACTCCAGCGAATACAGGCCCAGTGTCGACAAACGCTCATCATAGGTTAACCTATCCATTCCTGGGATCATTCTTGTAAACCTCCTCTAGACCCTCTGAAGAGCCAGCACATCCTCCCTCAGACATGGATCCAAAAATTGCTCACAATATTCCAAATGCGGCCTTACCTGCGCCTTCTAGAGCCTCATCAACCTGATGTTTTCAAGAGAGAGTTAGATTTAGCTCTGAGGGTTAAGGGAATCAAGGGATATGAGGAAAAAGCCGGAATGGGGTACTGATTTTGGATGATCGGCCATGATCATATTGAATGGCGGTGCTGCCTCGAAGGGCCGAATGGCCTACACCTGTAACTATTTTCTATGTTTCTACGTGAGGGGCAATTTACAGTGTTCATTTAACAAATCAACCTGCATCTCTTTGGAAGGCAGAAGAAATTTAGCAGAAGCCCATGAAGTCACCAGGAGAATGTGCAACCCCCACACAGACTGCACTGAAGGTCAAGTTTGTACTTTGGTTACTGGGACAATGAAACAGCAACTCTACCAGCTCTGCCATTGTGGCACCTTGTGCATGTGAAGCTAAAATGTGAGGTGCTAGTCATTTGTAGTGAAGCTCTCTGATGTCCTCACACCCCTTCTGCAACTGGCACCCATTATTGTATAGTCCGTGGTTGACACAAGCCACTCATGCAAGAGCAGCCCTGGTACGTTGCGATTGAAAGGCAATATTCCTGAGCAGGACAAAGCACAGAGAACCAGATGAGTTTAAAATCCTGTGACAGACACAATAGGCTGGAGAAACTCAGCTGGTCAGGCAGCATCTCTGGAGAAAAGGAATGGGTGACGATTCGGGTCAAGACTCTTCTTCAGACTGAGAGTCAGGGGAAAGGGGAACGAGAGATGGTACTTAGGAGAAATGATTGGAAGATGTGTAAAATGCGAAGACAATCAAGTGGGGCATACAAAAGGCCATTGTTGACTGTGGGATTAGTTTAGTTTAGTTTAAAGATACAGCGCGGAAACAGGCCCTTCGGCCCACCGGGTCTGCGCCAACCAGCGATCCCCGCACATCAACACTATCCTAGACCCACTAGGGACAAATTTTACATTTACCAAGCCAATTAACATACAAAACCTGTATGTCTTTGGAGTGTGTGAGGAAACCGAAGATCTCAGAGAAAACCCACGCAGGTCACGGTGAGAACGTACAAACTCCGTACAGACAGCACCCGTAATCTGGATTAAACCCGGGTTTCCGGCGCTGCATTTGTTGTAAGGCAACAACTCTACCGCTGTGCCACCATGACCGCCCCCAATAGGTGACAATGAGTATATAGACAGAAGAACTCAACAGGACGACAGTAAAACTAATACGAAGACTAGGGTGCGGGGGGAATGGAGAGAGAGGGGATGCAAGGGTGCAAATGGGGCTCGCTCGAGTGAACACCCATATAATATAAACCATATAACAATTACAGCACGGAAACAGGCCATCTCGACCCTTCTAGTCCGTGCCGAACACGTATTCTCCCCTAGTCCCATATACCTGCACTCAGACCATAACCCTCCATTCCTTTCCCGTCCATATAACTATCCAATTTATTTTTAAATGATAAAAACGAACCTGCCTCCACCACCTTCACTGGAAGCTCATTCCACACAGTCACCACTCTCTGAATAAAGAAGTTCCCCCTCATGTTACCCCTAAACTTCTGTCCCTTAATTCTCAAGTCATGTCCCCTTGTTTGAATCTTCCCTACTCTCAGTGGGAAAAGCTTATCCACGTCAACTCTGTCTATCCCTCTCATCATTTTAAAGACCTCTATCAAGTCCCCCCTTAACCTTCTGCGCTCCAAAGAATAAAGCCCTAACTTGTTCAACCTTTCTCTGTAACTTAGTTGCTGAAACCCAGGCAACATTCTAGTAAATCTCCTCTGTACTCTCTCTATTTTGTTGACATCCTTCCTATAATTAGGCGACGAAAATTGTACACCATACTCCAGAATTGGCCTCACCAATGCCTTGTACAATTTTAACATTACATCCCAACTTCTATACTCAATGCTCTGATTTATAAAGGCCAGCACACCAAAAGCTTTCTTTACCACCCTATCTACATGAGATTCCACTTCCAGGGAACTGTGCACAGCTATTCCAAGATCCCTCTGTTCACCTGCATTCTTCAATTCCCTACCATTTACCATGTACGTCCTATTTTGATTTGTCCTGCCAAGATGTAGCACCTCACACTTATCAGCATTAAACTCCATCTGCCATCTTTCAGCCCATCTTCCAACTGGCATAAATCTCTCTGTAGACTGTGAAAATCTACTTCATTATCCACAACCCCACCTATCTTAGTATCATCTGCATACTTACTAATCCAATTTACCACACCATCATCCAGATCATTGATGTACATGACAAACAACAGTGAACCCAACACAGATGCCTGTGGCACCCCACTAGTCACTGGCCTCCAACCTGACAAACAACCATCTGGCATCTCCCATTCAGCCACTGTTAAATCCATCTTGCTACTCCACCATTAATACCCAACCATTGAACCTTCTTAACCAACCTTCCGTGAGGAACCTTGTCAAAGGCCTTACTGAAGTCCATATATACAACATCCATTGCTTTACCCTCATCAATTTCCCGAGTAACCTCTTCAATAAATTCAAGAAGATTAGTCAAACATGACCTTCCAGGCACAAATCCATGTTGACTGTTCCTAATCAGACCCTGTTTATCCAGATGCTTATATATATTATCTCTAAGTATCCTTTCCATTAATTTGCCCACCACTGACGTCAAACTAACAGGTCTATAATTGCTAGGTTTACTCTTAGACCCCTTTTTAAACAATGAAACAACATGCGCAGTACGCCAATCCTCCGGTACTATTCCCGTTTCTAATGACATTTGAAATATTTCTGTCATAGCCCCTGCTATTTCTACACTAACTTCCCTCAATGTCCTAAGGAATATCCTGTCCGGACCTGGAGACTTATCCACTTTTATTTTTCTCAAAAGTGTCAGTACTCCCTCTTCTTTGAATCTCATAGTTTCCATAGCTACTCTACTTGTTTCCCTTACCTCACATAATTCAATATCCTTCTCCTTGGTGAATACCGAAGAAAAGAAATTGTTCAATATCTCCCCCATCTCTTTTGGCTCTGCAGATAGCTGTCCACTCTGACTCTCTAATGGACCAATTTTATCCCTCGTTATCCTTTTGCTATTAATATAGCTGTAGAAACCCTTTGGATTTACTTTCACCTTACTTGCCAAAGCAACCTCATATCTTCTTTTAGCTTTTCTAATTTCTTTCTTAAGATTCTTTTTACATTCTTTATACTCCTCAAGCACCTCATTTACTCCATGCTGCCTATAATTATTGTAGATCTCTCTCTTTTTCCGAACCGTGTCCAATTTCCCTTGAAAACCATGGCTCTTTCCAATTTTTACTATTTCCTTTCAATCGAACAGGGACATAAAATTTCTGTACTCTTAAAATGTCACCTTTAAATGTCCTCCATTTCTCTTCCACATCTTTCCCATAAAACAAACTGTCCCAATTTACTCCTTTTAAATCCTTTCGCATCTCCTCAAAGTTAGCCTTTCTCCAATCAAAAATCTCAACCCTAGGTCCAGTTCTGACCCTCTCCATAATTATATTGAAACTAATGGTATTGTGATCACTGGTCCCGAACTGTTCCCCAACGCATACCTCTGCCACCTGACCCGTCTCATTTCCTAACAGGAGGTTCAGCACCGCCCCTTCTCTAGTAGGTACTTCTATGTATTGCTGCAAAAAACTATCCTGCACACATTTTACAAACTCCAACCCATCCAGCCCATTTACAGAATGTGTTTCCCAGTCTATGTGTGGAAAATTGAAATCTCCCACAATCACTACCTTGTGCTTACTACTAATATCTGCAATCTCCTTACATATTTGCTGTTCCAATTCTCGCTCCCCATTTGGCGGTCTATAATACACCCCTATAAGTGTTGCTACCCCTTTCCCATTTCTCAGTTCCACCCAAATAGCCTCCCTAGACAAGCCCTCTAATCTATCCTGCCAAAGCACTGCTGTAATATCTTCCCTGATAAGCAATGCAACACCTCCACCTCTTGCCCCTCCAATTCTATTAAACCTGAAGCAACGAAATCCTGGAATATTTAGTTTCCAATCACAGCCCTCCTGCAACCATGTTTCACTAATCGCCACAACATCATACTTCCAGGTGTCAATCCAGGCTCTAAGTTCATCCACCTTTCTTACAGTGCTCCTAGCATTAAAATATACACATTTAAGAAACCCACCCTCTCTTATTCTCTGTTTATTGTCTTTTTCTTCTCTCTCCCCTACATTTTGGGTCAGAGTGCTACCATTCTCTGCCTCCTGCCTCACACACTGACTGCTAGCTTTCCCAATTTGAGTCCCTCCCCCCAACCATACTAGTTTAAAGTCTCCCCAGTAGCCTTTGCAAATCTCCCCGCCAGGATATTGGTCCCCCTCGAGTTCAAGTGCAACCCGTCCTTTCTGTAAAGGTCGCACCTTCCCCAAAAGAGGTCCCAATGATCCAGAAACTTGAATCCATACCCACTGCACCAGTCCCTCATCCACTCATTTATCCTCCACCTCGCTCCATTCCTACTCTCACTGTTGCGTGGCACAGGCAGTAATCCTGAGATTGTTACCTTTGCAGTCCTTCTTCTTAACTCTCTACCTAACTCCCTAAATTCTTCTTTCAGGACCTCTTCTCTTTTTTTACCTATGTCATTGGTACCTATATGCACCACAACCTCAGGCTCCTCTCCCTCCCATTTCAGGAATTCTTGGACACGTTCTGACACATCCCTGATCCTGGCACCAGGGAGGCAAACTACTATCCGGGTCTCCTGTCTGCGTCCACAGAATTGCCGATCCGACCCCCTGACTATAGAGTCCCCTATTACAATTCCCCTCCTCTTCTTTTCCTTACCCTTCTGAGCAACAGGACCGGTCTTTGTGCCAGAGGCCCGGCCGCTGTCGCTGCCCCCAGGTAGGCTGTCTCCCCCACCATTACTCAAACATGAGTACTTATTTTCAAGGTGTACAGCCACCGGGGTACTCACCAGTCCCTGCCTCTGCCCATTGCCCTTCCTAACTGTGACCCAGTTTTCTGTCTCCCGTGGTCTTGGAGTGACCACCTCCCTGTAACTCCTTTCTATGACCTCCTCGCTCTCCCTGAGCAGACAGAGGTCATCGAGTTGCTGCTCCAGGTTCCTAACATGGTCCCTTAGGAGCCCCATCTCGACGCACCTGGCGCAGATGTGGATGTCTGGAGGGCACTCAGACTCCATGACCTCCCACATCTGACATCCAGAACAGTAAACTGCCCTGGCCCTCATTCTCCCCCTTATCCGAATACAATAAAGCCTTACCCGGGATACAAGCCAATCAGCTGCTTCCTCTAGTCCTTTCGACCAATCAGAGGCTTCCACCAGACTCCTTCTCTGGAAGTGAGATGGAACGTTGCAGATTTGGGTTTCTCACAGCTCCAGGTAACTCCTCCTCGCACCAACGGCTCCCCGGGCCTCTGTAGAAGTAAGCCCCGCACTGTTTTTATACTCACAGCTCCAGGTAACTCCTCCTCGCACCAACGGCTCCCCGGGCCTCTGTAGAAGCAAGCCCCGCGTTGTTTTTATACTCACAGCTCCAGGTAACTCCTCCTCGCACCAACGGCTCCCCGGGCCTCTGTAGAAGCAAGTCCCGCGCTGTTTTTATACTCACAGCTCCAGGTAACTCCTCCTCGCACCAAAGGCTCCCCGGGCCTCTGTAGAAGCAAGCCCCGCACTGTTTTTATACTCACAGCTCGAGGTAACTCCTCCTCACACCAACGTCTCCCCGGGCCTCTGTAGAAGCAAGCCCCGCGCTGTTTTTATACTCACAGCTCCAGGTAACTCCGCCTCGCACCAACGGCTCCCCGGGCCTCTGTAGAAGCCATGTATACAGAGAAACCTCTGTAGAACCCTGGTCAGCATGCATAAGGTGGGCCAAAGGACTTCTTTCAATGCCCTATAACTCTATGCAATGGGTGAATGCAATTTGCATTAGCTGTCAGAATGAAGAGAGCCATAGATTGCGATGACTATCAAGGTTTTGATGTGGCAGTGATTGTACCGTTAATATTGTTTGCTAGTATTCGTGTGCTAATGGTTAAGCTACTTTAGGAAAAGAGAGAAAATGGGGTGTGAGTGGTCCTCAATTACATTCGCTGCTTTCCTGGTGCAGCATGAGCTATGGATGGAGTTGATGGGGAGGGGGTGGAGGGGGGATGGAGACTGGTTTGTGTGATAGACTGGGCTGCATCCACAACCCTGCAATCCTGAATAGATGTTTTCAAGGAAGAAAGCGGTAAGGATCATTGAATCCATGCCAATTTTTGCCTACTCAGGATATTCATAAATTCTAGGTGCAGAATTAGGTCTTTAGGCCCAAGTCTGTTTCACCATTCAATCATGGCTGCTCTATCTTTCCCTCTCAACCCCATTCACCTGCCTTCTCCCCATAACCCCTCACACCAGTACTAATCAAGATTCTAACTATCTCTGCCTTAAAAATATCCATTGACTTAGATTTCACAGTCTTCGGTGGCAACGAATTCCACAGATTTACCACCCTCTGACTAAAGAAATTCTTCCTCATCTCATTTCTAAAGATATGTCTTTTTATTCTGAACGTATGGCCTCTGGTCATAGACTCTCCCACTAGTGGAAACATTCTCTTCACAGCCACTCAATCCAGTGAGTACAGGACCAGTGCTGTCAAATGCTCATCATATGTTAACCCAATCATTCCTGCAATCATTCTCGTAAATCTTCTCTGGATCCTCTCCAATGCCAGCACATCCTTCCTCAGATATGCTGGCCCAAAACTGCTCACAATACTCTAAATGCGGTCTGACCAGTGCCCTTTAAGCCTCATCACTACAACTGTCCTCGGAATAAATGCTAGCATTGCATTTGCCTTCCTTATTACCAATTCAACATAAATTCACTTTTTGGGAAGATGGCTGCCCTGCCGGCAGTCTGTTCGTTTTTCCATTATTTTGTTATTTTTTAGTTTGTTGAAAGTTTGTTTGAATGTTCTTTGGTTTGTTTTATGTGGGGGAAGGGGGAGGGGATCGGGGGAAACTTTTTTTTCAAGTTCCTACTTTGCTGGAGATGTGATTATTTTTCGGACCACATTCTTCGGCTCGCTCTGCGGCCTTCCATCGCTGGAGCTGGAGGCCTCCTCGGACTGTCGTGAGCCCCACCGCAGTGCGCGGACTTAACATCGGAACTTGCCTGGGATCGCTCCCACCGCGACCACCGCGGACTTTACCATCAAGAGCTCGCAGTCTTCGGGAGAGGCTAGCCGGGAAGCTCCAACGTCGCAGAGGTTCGACCAGCCCCGACGCAAGGTTCGATCGTCCAGCGCGGGGGAACTGACATCCCCCCGATGCGGCAGCGGATCGGCTCGACGCGGAGGGCCCGAAATGCCGCCGGCTACGGGAGTCAAGATCGTCCCATCAACGGGGGCTCGAGGCCCACGACCGAGGAAGAACTAAGGGAAGGGACTTGAACTTTATTTCACCTTCCATCACAGTGAGGAATGTGTAGGGGTCACTGTGGTGGATGTTCATGCTAAAATGTGTTTTTGAGTGATCTGTTGCTTTTAATTGTATGACTGACCTGGCCAATGAAATTCCTCATATGTTGCAAAACATACTTGGCGAATAAAGTGTGATTCTGATTCTGATTTGGAAAATACTCTACACCTTTATTCCTACAACCAAAATGCATGACTCCACACATTACTACGCCCTATTCCATTTCTGCCACTTTTTTGCCCAGCCTCCCAACCTGTCCAAGCCCTTCTGCAGAGTCCCTGCTTTCTCTATACTACCTGACCCTCCACCTATCTTCGTATCATCTAAATACTTTAGTAACATTAGCAAATTTGCAGATGACACAAAGCTGGGTGGCAGTATGAACTGTGAGGAGGATGCTATGAGGATGCAGGGTGATTTGGACAGGTTGGGTGAGTGGGCGGATGCATGGCAGATGCAGTTTAATGTGGATAAATGTGAGGTTAAAAGGCAGATTATTATCTGAATGGTGTCAAGTTGGGAAAGGGGAAGGACAAAGAGATCTGGGGGTCCTTGTTCAGCACTCACTAAAAGTAAGCACGCAGGTACAGCAGGCAGTGAAGAAAGCTAATGGCATGTTGGCCTTCATAACAAGAGGAGTTGAGTATAGGAGCAAAGAGGTCCTTCTGCAGTTGCACAGGGCCCTAATGAGACCACACCTGGAGTATAGTGTGCAGTTTTGGTCTCCAAATTTGAGGAAGGACATTCTTGCTTTTGAGGGAGTTCACGAGGTTAATTCCCGGAATGGCGGGATTGAAATATGTTGATAGAATGGAGTGACTGGGCTTGTATACTCTGGAATTTAGAAGGATGAGAGGGTATCTCATTGAAACATACAAAATTATTAAGGGATTGGAAATGCTAGAGGCAGGAAACATGTTCCCGATGTTGGAGGAGTCCAGAACCAGGGGTCACAGTTTAAGAATAAGGGGTAGGTCCTTTAGAATGGAGATGAGTAAAAACCTTTTCACCCAGAGAGTTGTGAATCTGTGGAATTCTCTGCCTCAGAAGGCAGTGGAGGCCAATTCTCTGGATGCTTTCAAGAGAGAGCTAGATAGAGCTCTTAAAGATAGCGGAGTCAGGGGATATGGTGAGAAGGCAGGAACGGGGTACTAAGTGTGGATGGTCAGCCATGATCACAGCGAATGGCGGTGCTAGCTTGAAAGGCGAATGGCCTATCCTGCACCTGTTGTCTATTGTCTACTTAGCCACAAAACCTTCAATTCCCTCATCCAAATAATTGATATACAATGCAATGAACAGCGGTCCCTGCACTGACACCTGTGGAACCAACCAACCAATCAAGTTGGCAACCAACCAGGGAAAGGCCCCTTTATTGGCACTCTTTGCCTTCTGCCATTCAGCCAACCTGCTATCCATGCTAGTATCTTCTATACTGTACCATGGGCTTTCATCTTCTTTAGCAGTCTCACATGCGGCACCTTATTAAAGACCTTCTGAAAATTCAGGTAAACCACATCCACTGATTCTCTTTTGCTTATCCTGCCATTTACTTCCTCAAGGAATTCTAACAGGCTCGTCAGGTAAGATCTCCCCACAAAACTATGCTGATTTTGAATTTTCCAATCGTCTGGAACTATTCCTGACTAGTGATTATTGAAAGATCACAACCAATGCCTCAACAATCTCTAAAGCCACCTCTTTCAGAATCCTGGGGTGTAGTCCATCTGGTCCAGGTGACTTATCCACCTTCACACCTTTCTGCTTCACAAGCACCTTCTCCCTAGAAATAGCCACTCCACTAACTTCCAACCCTGACTCTCTTGAATTTCAGGCAGGTTGCCGGTGTCTTTTACTATGAAGACTGATGCAAAAAAACGGATTCAATGAATCTGCCATTTATATTGAAAGTATATTACAAACCTACCGATTCCCACAGTTATCTAGACTACTCTTATGCCCACCCTGCCGCTTGCAAAGATGCTAGTCCCAACTTTCAATTCCTCTATTTCCACCACCTCTGCTCCCTTACTAAGACATCTAAGATGTCCTCATTCTTTGGGGGGCATGGGTTTCACCCTTCTGTAATAATGGGCCCTCACAAGTGTCTCCTCAATGTCCCATAATTCTGCTCTCGCTCCCCCTTCCCCAAACGCAATGAGGACAGAGTTCCCCCTGGTCCTCACCTTTCACTCCACTAGTCTCCGCATTTGACTAGTCTCCAATATTTTCGTCACCTCCCACCACTAATCACATCTTCCCATCTCCACCCCTTTCTACCTTCCACAGAGACCACTCCCTCCGCAACTCCTTGGTTCACTCCTCCTGTCCCACCCAAACTCCCGCCTCCCCAGATACTTTTCCCTGCAACTGCAGGAGATGCAACACCTGTCCTTATAGCTCCTCCTCCGACTACTTCGAGGGGCCCTGACAGTCCTGTGTTGGAAAGAACTGCACATGGAGTAACTCAGCGGGACAGGAAGCATCTCTGGAGAGAAGGAATGGGTGGCGTTTCAGGTCGAGACCCTTCTTCAGAAGACTCGACCCGAAACGTCACCCATTCCTTCTCTCCAGAGATGCAGCCTGCCCTGACAGTCCTTTCAGGTGAGACAGAGGTTCTCATGTAACACTGCATCTAGTGTTCCCGATGTGTACATCGGCAAGATCAAATGAAGACTTGGCGACCGTTTCACTGAACACCCATGCTCTGTCCACCGTGGCCAATGGGATCTCCCATTGACAACCATTTTAACTCACTTTTCCATTCCCATACTGACCTTTCTGTCCTGGGCATCCTCCATTGCCAGAGTGATGCCACACATAAATTGGGGGAACAGCACCTCTTATTTTGCTTGGGGAGCTTACAACCCAGCGTTATGAACATTCAATTCGCTATTTTTAAGTAACGTTTACCTAGTTTTACCTAGTTTTAAGTAACATTTTCCTCCTAGTCATTTAACCAGTTCCACATTTCACCACATTATATCCGTCTTGAGATCACACCTTCCTTGGCCAACAATGATTAGGGCAATATCAGGGCACCACCCTGTCTAAGCTCATTTGTTGCTGGCCCTGATTGTCTTGGTCTTTCCTCACCTCTCGCTCTTCACCCTCACCTTCTAATTTCAGTCTGAAGAAGGGTCCCGACCTGAAATGTCACCCATCCTTTTCCCCCAGAGTTTCTGCCTGGCCCGCTGAGTTATTCCAGCTCTTTGTGAATATCTTTTGTAACTTTTCTAAGTTTATCAGTGGCATGGTAAATCCTGGAAGGGATTGGGAAAAGGATACACAGTTGCTTTAAGCAAGTTGAATGAGTGGCCAAATACATTGAGGGTGCAAGGCGGACTGAGCGAAAGTGTTCAGCGAAACGATTATCGAGTCTGTGCTTGGCCTCGCCGATATAGGAATCCCCACCTGGAAAAGCGGATATGGTAGATGATGTTGGAGGAGGTGCAAGTGAAACTCTGCCTCACCCGAAAGGACTTTCAGGGACACTGGATGGGGTCGAGGGATAGGGACAGGTGTTGCATCTCCTGTGGTTGCAGGGGAAAGTACCTGGGGAGGGGGTGGTTTGGGTGGGAAGGGATGAGTGAACCAGGAAGTTGCAGAGGGAAGGGTCTCTGCAGGGTTGGAGATGTGAAGATGTGACTAATGGTAGGATCCTGTAGGAGGTGGCAAAAATGTCGGATGATAATGTGTTTTATGCGATGGCTGATGGGGTGAAAGGTGAGGACTACGGGTACTTTAGTCCAGATGGCCATGGGAGTTGGTATGTTTGTAATAAATGTTGGTTGATAGTCTATCTCCTGTGATGGCAACGTTGAGATTAAGAAAGAGGAGGGAGGTTTCAGAGATAGTCCAGGTGAATTTGACTGCAGGTGAAAGTTAGTGGAGAAGTTAATAACGTCCATGAATTCTGCATGCGTGCACGAGGTAGTTTAGATGTAGTGGAGATAGAGTTTGGGGATCGGGCCAGTGCACGTCTGGAACAGGGATTGTTCCATGTACTCTACAAAAAGGCAGGTATACTGTAGCTGGGGCCAATATAAGTGCCCATGGCTACACCTTTGATTTAGAGGTAGTGGGAAGAGTTGAAGGAGAAGTTGTTGTGAGTGAGGACCACTCCGCTAGGCAGAGGAGAGTACTTTGAGTGTGAGATTGGCTGGGTCTGCAGATGAGGAAGTTTGTTTCGCCCTCTTTTTTAAGCAATGTGTTACATTTATCGCTCTTCAATATGCAGGAACTGTTTTGTTAGCTAAAGAATCGTGGAAGATGACAATCAATGTATCCAGTATTACCATGGTTACTGTTTTATTATTCTTTAATGGATGTTCAAGGACATAGAAGGACATTTCCAGCGCTATTTTTTCGAAGTGCATTATTCCTATTATTCCTTCTTTCCTCCTTTTCACTAGACTCTTGGAAAGTAATTAGGTTCTCATCTGTGAGGACAAAACCAAGTATTTATTTGTTTCCCATTCTAAATTCTTATATTTAAAATTAAAATTGCTGAAGAAGTTTTATCTCCCTCTCCCACCCCCCTCTCCCACCCCTCCCCCTTTCCCTGACACACGTACATATACATTATGCATGTACTGAATTTGCACAGACACATACACTCCACACAATCACATCGAACACAAGCATAAATCTTTGCATATGTTCATGGAACAATGTCGTTGTGACAGGAAAATCAGTGACGCATAATCCAGAGTTGATAATTAAAATAATAAAACTGAACAATATTATTGTTCTGTCAGAAACGTCTATTATCCTATAAATCATCTGAACATTTCTGCCAGTGTCACGTTTTTTTGAAGCTAATCTACGTAAGATTGATTTGAGTTTTGAAATAAAGTCTGATTTTACAATGGAATTGTACCTTGCCCTGCTCCCCGATCAATGCCGAGACCCCAATTGATAATTGATGGCGGCCTCAGTGTAATGGACTGTGCTGGAATTAACTCTGACATTCAGCTTGTATAATTAAAACACAGCTGGTGTGAATTCATGTCTGACTAATCTGTCTGTGGGCAGAGCACCCTAACCCAGCAGTCTGGTTCTGGACAGTTTATTTGTTATTAGATATATTTATTTAGAAATGGTATAATCGGTAACTAAGATTGCTAGAATGATGAAAGTTATTGGAAGCTGACCTGGCATGGCTAAATGCGATAAATAGAAACGCAGCAAATCTTTCATGAGAGTCTGAGCTTCAAACTATCAAATTTATCTGAAACTGAATCCAAGTTGATTTCAGTGTTATTAATGGGAAAAATAGACACAAAGTGGTGGAGTAACTCAGCGGTTCAGCAGCATCTCTGGAGAACATAAATACATGACGTTTCACGTTGCGACCTTTCCTCAGACCCAGTATTGACGAGAGTCCTGATCTGAAACATTGCCTATGCATGTTCTCCCAAGGTGCTGCCTGATCGGCTGAGTTACTCCAGCACTTTATGTCCTTTTTTGGAAAAAACAGCATCTGCGGTTCCTTGCATCTACCATGCTTTGCTGTTATGCACTCCGTGGAGCGGTAAGTGAGAAATATACTGAAGAGCACCGACATAAAATGCTGGAGTAACTCAGTGGGACAGGCACCATCTCCAGATAGAAGGAATGGGTAACGTTTGGGGTCAACACCCTCCTTAACCTCCCGAAACATCATCCATTCCTTTATCCAGAGATACTGCCTGTCCCGTTGAGTTACTCCAGCATTTTGTGTCTTGTGTTCGGTGTAAACCAGCATCTGCAGTTCCTTCCTATACAGAAGAGCTCAGGGTTGATTCCATCTGAAAGAGACCTTGCCATCAGCAGCAGAGGCATGAAAATAAAGAGAACATGCAACTCCACCTAAATGTAATGGTCTGGAAACTAGAACCCTAAACATGATCTTTTAATCAGGAGTACGTTGGGTTAGGTTGCTGGCGCCTGTGTGCAGGGCCATGTGCCATGACTGCTCAGTATTGCCATCTAGTGTAACGTAATTACAGTACAGTGTTTGACAAATTTAATGTTTGAATACAGAAGATTGTAGGATAATAAAAAGTTACATCTTACTCCACTGCCTTGGTCAATGGTGTAAGCCCACCATATTCTGGAAAAGGAGCAGATCATAAAATTGAATCTAACTGAACTTTTTATTTTATTTCTTATTCTCAGAAGGTGGATGTCACCAGTCGAGCAGTGTTGGAAATAATGACGAAGACAACAGAATATCTGCAGCCCAATCCAGGTACATAAGAAACAGGAGCAGAAGTTGTCTGTACTGCTGCTGTGAGTCTGTTCTGCTGTTCAGTAATGTTAAGGTGGATCTGAGGAATGACCTCATCACCTGATCTATCCACCTCTTTCTGCCTTGAATATTATTAATAATTTAGCTTCCTCTGCTCACTGGGGTAGAGAATTGTATGATTCGCAACCCTCTGGACTTCCTCCTGACCTCAACCTTAAGTGAAATAAAAAGTGGATGCTCCTTTGCCTGAGACTTTGCCCCTCATGTCCCCGACTCCTCTACCAGGCTAATATCCACACAGTATCTGCCCTGTCAGCTTTCCTCCGAATCTTTTATGTTTCAGTGAGATCAGCAAGAAGATCATGTAATATGAATCTTGTGCACTTCCCGATGGCAATGGTCTGACAACATATTTGGTCTGCTACACAAGTTCTGTGAGATTTTCCAGTCTCACCTGCAGATTGTTGGCTGGGGATAAACCCACAGAATATCCAAGATGTGCTTTTTTTTCCTCTAGGGTTATAAATCAATGAATATGACAATGCAATATTTAGTAATTTATTTGCATCACTTATTAAGATGAGGATGCTGAGAATAATATCTACTTATGTTCAGCTGCTTGAGTCATTGCTCCAAAAATAGATTGGTTTTAATAATTCATCTTCTTCTTGTCTCAGTTTCTGTCTCCCATGACTTACTGGCATTCCATTTTTAACGAGATGTTGGCCTGATGAGGAGAGAGCAATAATTTTTTTTGGTGATACACTTTAAGGGGGACAACTTTGACATGGGTAGATGGCAAAATGCATAGATTGATGGATGACAAGAACACATAGGCTGGAGAATGGGGAGCTTGTCACCCATAAATGTGGGGTTTACAACATTCTTTGTGTGTGTGTGTGTGTGTGTGTTGCTTGTGTTGATCCCACCCGCAGACCTGATAATTCGAGGTTGGGCCTTATGGATTGAAATCTCCAGGAGCCCTTTAATATCAGATGTGGAGCTGTCTATTACTTCACTTATACACTTCCTAGCACAGCTCTGAACAGCCAGTATTCAATTGAAAGATAAGGTACAATATACAAATGACTATGGTACTGTTGGATGGCCTACTCCTGCATCTATTGTCTATTGTCTATTGTCACTCTATCCACCACAAACCCAGCCCCTTAATACTGCTCCTTAATGGGAGCAAAACAGGAAGTAGAAGCCCTTTATTTTAACACTTGCCACCTCTAATTTATGAAGAGAGAATCAAAATTCACAAAGTATCTTGAACGATATTTCTGTCTTAAGGTAAAGAATATATTTCCTTTGGTTTGAGAAATCACATTCTTGTCGCACAAAACTCAGCATGCATATGTAAGACACTTAGAAAGGTTTCAGTATGTATGCTATACAGCCTGGGTCGTAATGCCTTTTTTAAAGATTAAATTATTAATTCACTGGCACATTGTTACAGGACATTATGTTATGCAAATCAGTTTTTGTTTATGCTATATTTTGTTGATGTTTTATTGAATGTCTCTTTTTATTCTGTACCTTGATCCAAAGAGTAATTATGTTTCTCAGTTTAAAACACAATTTAATGATTGCATTTGTCCTCTGAGTAGTTGCACAGAATGCAGTGGCCGTTCATTTTGACTGCTGTGTAGGTTTTTAAACGAATTGCATAATATTTAAAAATGACAGTGATAACAGGCATTAAAGTCTTCCTACAACATCGTCAACATGTTGGACGACGACAGAAGCCAACAGCGAGCTACATCGTCTGACACACGAGCGAACGGACGTCTTCCTGAGCTTCAGTCATTCCTAAATATGTAAATATGTAGAAAGGATTAACAGGACTCACTCCAGTCTCTCTGAGATCCCACATTTGACTTTCATTGTTCAGTCTGAAGAAGGGCCTCGATCTGAAACGTCACCCATTTCTTCTCTCTAGAGATGCTGCCTGTCCCGCTGATTTACTCCAGCATTTTGTGTCTATCTTCAGCATGTCTCCAGGATGAGATGGGAAACCAGAGCATCCACCAGAAACCATGCAGTCACAGGATGAACATGTAGTGTCCAAGCAGACAGCACCAGAGGTCAGAATCCAATCCAGGTCACTGAAGCAACGAGTCAGTAACACTAATTGCTATGTCATAGTGCCAGCCATTCTGCAGATTACATATTTAAGATTAAAAAAGGAGGAATTGTTGGATGATTGCCTCTGCTCTCTCCTGTCTGCCCTTTGGAAACTCAAATCAAATCCCTCTTAAACATCTAAAATTCAGAAAATGCAACTGTGGTATGTGCTCCTCTGTTCCATCATCTTTTGGTATTATTGTGGTGAATCTGCATTGCAGTCCTTCTACAGCCACCCTTTACCCAATGCCCTGCTCTAACTTCGTCAATTTAAGCATAATGATTGGGTTTCAGATAAGAGCCATTTGCTAAACCAGTACACAGACACTTCATCGTTGTGCAGAAAACAAAGTGTTGGAGGAACTCAGTGGATCAGGCAGCGTCTGTGGAGGGAATGGACAGGTGATGTTTTGGCAACAGGCGACTCAGACCATTCTCGTTGCACTTTAGTGTCTAAAGCTGCATATGTTTCTCCGGGTAAGCAGATTGCAACAAGCTTTGTGTGCTGTCTCTGGCCAACATCTGCACCACAAGGCAGTCCTGGAGCAGGGCTTTGTCCACTTCCCACTGCACCATCATGCACACTTTGGTTCTATTTGTGCAGATCAGCCAAACACCAGAGCTCACTGGAGCAGCCACTGAGTATCAGCCCTGCTGGAAGCACAGTGCAGCCAATGACTTGAGAAGTCTGGCATTGGGAAAATGCTCACTAGCTATACGATGCAGGTGTACGTAGACCAAAAGTTACAATTTCACTTGAATGGGGAGCCAATTGTCAGTCAATAAGAAACTGGGTTGGTTATGGTTTGTGTCACTACTTTTCTCTGTGTTCAGCCTCCAGGGCAAAACTGACAATGATCAACACTATGTCGAAGATCCGAGGACAAGAGAAAGGACCTGGCTATCCGCAGGCAGAGGGGCTGTTGGGCGAAAGCATGATCAAATTTGGCAAGGAGCTTGGTGAAGAATCTAATTTTGGTGAGTCTTTAGCACACAGTCTCACACAGTTCCTCACCAGCACATGCCTATCCCAATGCAAACATGCACTTACATGCCACAGATGCTGCATGCACGTTTAGTTTAGTTTGGAGATACAGTGTGGAAACAGGCCCTTTGGCCCACGAAGTCTGTGCCGACCAGCGATCCCCGCATATTAACACTGTCCTACACACACTAGGGCCAGTTTACGATTTTACTGAAGTCAATTCACCTACAAACCTGTACGTCTTTGGAGTGTGGGAGTAAACCGAAGATCTTGGAGAAAACCCACGCAGGTCACTGGGAGAACGTACAAACTCCGTACAGACAGCACCTGTAGTCGGGATCGAACGAGGGTGCAATGGCAAACTTCTATCCTTTCCAGTGTCCTCTTTTACCAGGTAAGTAGGAGTGATCTTGCTCAGACCTAATAGATCAGTTCTTTCAGTCATTATTTCCAGTTTAATTGGTTGTTTATTGAAGTAGTTGTATAAACAAAGAGATGAACGTTCCAGGCTTTCGTTATTCTGTATACAAGTTGTAGCTGGCTGCTCTTTCCCTGGTCTGGTGAGAGCTGTATGTTCTCCCTCCTTGTGCCTGCCACTTCCTGTCCCCTCTGCTCTTATATATATACCACCCTGTGCATTTAATGACCGCCCCCAAGTGTCCAAAATAATACTGCAAGATATATCTAGACAAAATAATATGATATGCCAACATAAACATAAATGGCTCCGACACCGGGTCTACTGGTGCTGTGCGCACTGTAAGGCAGCAAATCTATCGCTGTGCCACCATTCATTTAACACACCACACACACACACCCCAAACGTTCCCACTCTCCATCAAATTCACATCCCTCTGTGCTCACTTAGGCAGAATAAACTTGCATGCTCAAATATGCGCACGCATTTTCTTTATTGTACTGAGCGGTGCTGAAAACAATATTCTGCTTATTTGAATCAGGTATTTTGTCAAATGTTCAATGAACTGGGAGAATGGCAGCATGGATAGACTTAACACAAATTAACTAATCATATTTGGTAATGCTGAAATACATTGTCGATATGGAAGGTAATCTCCCCACTATCCTTTTGCTCTTCTGCAGTGTTATGGTGATTTGTCTCTGTTTCTGGGCTTCTGGACTGGGCCTCAGGTTTGACTGTTACAGTTCAGTTTAGTTTATTGTCACGTGTACCGAGGTACGGAGGAAAACGTTTGTTGCGTGCTAAACAGTCGAGCCATCCACAGTGTGTAGATACATGATGAGGGAATAACGTTTAGTCCAAGGTAAAGCCAGCAAAGTCCAATCAAGTAGGGAATGTTGCTGTAGTAGAGATGTAAGCGTGTAGAGCAATTGTAATATGTGATTGGAGATCTGCTTCTGTGGCTAGCATGCAAATAGTCTCCTGGGTTCGTCGCCGTCATTGGAAGCATTTACAAGATACCCATCTGGTAAATGCATTTTGGTTGAGGGCAGAATTGTACTTGTAATAAAGTGGATGTACATTTCACTGTCCCTCACTGGCCTGGCTGATCGAAAGAAGAATTAATGTCTGTGGGATTGAGCACATAAGGAGATGGCACCTTTCATGGGGGAAATGGGTAAAGAGATTTTACAAGTAGATTAAGGGAAAGTGGGTGACTAGAGAGGGAATAGGACCCCTTAGAAACAAAAGCGATCATCTCTGTGTGGAGCTGAAGGGGATGGGCAAGACCCTGAATGAGAATTTCTCTTCTGTCTTCACTGTGGAGGAAGATGTGTAGACTGGGCAACTTGTACAGTTAATGGAAGTGTCGTGAGGACAGTCAATATTACAGTTGTGTAGGTGCTGAACATCTTAAGGTATATGAAGATGGATACATTTCCCAGGCCTGATCAGATATATCTAAGGACACTGAGGGAAGCTAGAGAATAAATAGCAGGTGTCCTAGCTGAGATATATGAAGCATCATTAGATATGGGTGAGGTGCTGGAGACTGGAGGGTGCCTATTGTCATGCCTCTAATTAGGAAAGGCTGCAAAGAAAGGTTTGGAAACTATAGCCTAATGTCTGTGGTAGGCAAGTTATTGATAGATAGATAGATAGATATAATTTATTGCCACACAACCAGGGTTGGTGGAAATTTGGGTTGTCAGCAGCAGTACAATAATAAAGAACACACAATAAAACTGTAACACAAACATCCACCACAGCATTCATCACTGTGGTGGAAGACACAAAAATTTGGCCAGTCCTCCTCCATTTCCCCCCCGTGTACAGGACCAGAGTCCAGTCAGTCCAGGATCGGCTCTTCCTCACCAGAGACCGCGGCTTTAGATTGTTGTAGGCCGCAGGCCGGCGGTCGAGATTTAAAGTCCCCGCCGCAGCCAGAAGCACCGTAGACTGCAGGGCCGGCGGTCGAAGCTCCCCTCCAGGGGTGATGGTAAGTCCATGCCGCACCCGCGGTAGAAGTTGGCCGCGGGCCGGCAGTGATGGCTTCCTCTTCCCCCGGGTCCCCCACGAGGGATCCCGGGCTGTAGACGCCGCACCAGCTGGAGCTCTGCAGACCGCGGCTTCAGGCTGCGACTTCAGGCTGCCGGCTGCCCCGGGCCAGCGAAACGGAGCGCTCCCCTCCAGCGAGCCCCAGCGAGGGTCGCCCGCTCCGCGCCGAGAGTCCACGCTGCGCCCGCCGCTGAAGCCCCGGGCGTGTCTCCGGGAAAGGCCGCGTTGATCCTTGATGTTAGGCCACGGGGGAGGCGACCTGGAAAAAGTCGCCTCTCCATGGAGTAGGCGACCGAAGCGGTTTCCCCCTTACCCCCTTACCCCCCCACACAAAACACACGAAGAAACACAAAATACACACTTTAAAACATACTAAAAAATTAAAAAAAAGCTGGAAAAACTGACGCGCTGCTGACATGGCTGCACACAGAGGAGCGCCCCCTACAGACTATTGGAAAGTATTCTGAGGACAGGATATATATGCATTTGGATAGACACGACTAAATTAGGGAAAGTCAGCACGTGGGATATCGTTTCTCATGAATCTGTTTGAATTTTTTGAAGTAACTAAAAAGGTTGATGAGGGCAAAGCCATAGACGTTGTCTACATAGACTTCAGCAAGGCATTAGATGTTCTGCATGTTAGGCTGTTCTGGAAGGTTAGATTGCATGGGATTCAGGGAGAGCTCACCGACTGGATAGAGAATTGACCATGAAACAGAGGTTGATGGTGGAAGGCTGTTTTTTGAACTGGAGGCCTGTGACTAGTAGAATAGAACAGAATAGAATGCATTTATTGTCATTCAAACCTAGGTTTGAACGAAATATCATTTCTACAGTTTTTTACATTACAAAACAATCCAAGACCCACACTTAACACAGTTTACATAAACATCCATCACAGTGAGTCTCCAACATCTCCTCACTGTGATGGAAGGCAAAGTCTTTATCTCTTCCCTTTGTTCCTTCTCCCGTGGTCCAGCAGTCCAACTGCAGTGTCGAGGTGAACTGGGGCTCCGATGTTAAAGCCCCCGGCGGGCGATGGTAAGTCCTGAGGCCGTTTAAGCCACGCCGGGCGATGTTAGGCCCCGGCTCCATGTCCTTAAACCCGCGATTCCAGTGGGAGAAGTCGCCGTTGCAGAGCTCGGAAAAGCGGTCTCCCACCAGGGACTTGGAGCTCCCGATGTTCCCGTCCACCGGGTCTGCGGCCGGTGCCTCCGAACTTCAAAGTCGGGTCGCAGACGCACGCCACCACAGCTCTTCCCGCTCCGAAGTTGGCCAGCTCCGCGATGTCAGTTCCGCAGGCTCTGCAACTGGAGCCCCCAGGTTAGTCCCGGCCGGAGGTCTTCGCCGGCTCCACGATGTTAGGCCCAACGACATCCGAGACCCGACAGGGAATAGTCGGGTCCCCGCACAGGGAAGAGATGTAAACGGTTTCCCCCACAGCCCCCCCACCACCCCCCACATATACACAGCTAAAAATAATAATAAAAACTAACTCAAGACATACATTTAACAAGACAAAAATAAAAAAAGACAGAAGACTGTAGTGCTGTGCACCAGTGGAGGTTGTTGAGGTAGGTATTATCACTACATTTAAAAGACATTTGGACAGATGCAGGGATAGGAAAGGTTTGGAAGGATATAGGCCAAACATGGGCGGGTGGGACTGGAGTAGATGGGACATCTGGGTGGGCGTAAGTAAGTTGGGCCAAAGGGCCTGTTTCCATCCTGATGTCTCTATGACGCTACTGTAACAACCTGGAATTAGACTGCATTAAGAGTATGATTCGGAGTATGGTACACCTATACCTATAAAAACAAACAATAACAGTGCAACGAGAAAATCAATGCCACCCAGGTCTATGTAGTTCGGATCTTATTTGGAGGGTGTAGTGCTCAATGGTCTGATGGTTGTTGGGAAGAAGCTGCTCTGAACCTGGACATTACAGTTTTCAGGCTCCCTCCCGATGGCAAGCGAAACGAGAGTGTGTCCAGGGTGGTGTGTGTGTCTCTGGTGATGCTGGCTGCTTTTTTGAGGCAGCGACTCCTGTAGATCCCATCGATGGTGGGGAGGTCAGTACCTGTGATGGACTGGACTGTGTTCACCACTTTTTACCATCTTCTTCATTCCCAGGTGTTCGAGTTGCCAAACCAAGCCATGATACAACCAGTCAATATGCTCTCTACTGTCTACCAATAGAGGTTCACAAGAGTATTTGTCGATATAACAAATCTCCTTAGTCTTCTAAGGAAGTAAAGGCATTGATGAGCTTTCTTCATGATTGCATCAGTGCTGGGTGAAAAACAGATCTTCAGAGCACTCCCAGGAATTTGAGGGTTGCCATTTTTCAGTCCACTGACAGTGTTATTCTGAAAGATAGTACAAGTGAATTCATAGCATTTCCCTGCTATGAATCCACCTCGGAGAATTTGGGATGAAGTAGAGGGCAGATGTTGCAATCTCCTCAAGTTGTGCAGGATGGTGAAGAGAGAGGGTGAGTGGGTACTCTCTCTTACCAGAGCATCCCATTCCGGCCCCTCTTGAACACTGCAAAGGGAGAGGAAGAGGAAGATGTGTTTACCTGTGACATTTTGTTAAAGGTGTGAATAAACTACCGTATATGGAATGTGGAGGGCAGTTAACTTTCTAAATCAAATGAATAAATTCAATGTTGAAAGACGCAAGCATCAACAATGAATGCTACACAGCTCGCAGATTTCACTTTAAGCATAGAACATTGAACAGTACAGCACAGGGACACAATATTTGTGCCAAACATGAAGCCAACTGATCTCATCTGCCTGTACATGATCCATATCCCTTTATTCCCTGCACTTTCCTTGTGCCTATCTGGAAGCCACTTGAACCCATTATCGTATCTGCCTCCACAACTACCCCCAGCAACGTGTTCCACACCTCCACGACTCTGTGTAAAATGAACTTGCCTCACATATCTCCATTAAACCTTTTCCCTCTCACCTTATGACTATGTACTCTAGTGTTGAACATGAGGAAAAAAGGTTCCGACTGTCCACCCTATCTATGCCTCTCATAATTTTATATTAGAAGATCAGTGTCTTTATAATAACTTCACCAAGCACAAAATAATTTTGATATGCCTTTGCATTGTAGCTCTGTTTTTAAGAGCAACGTAGGCCTCGTCATGCCGACTTAATATGAGGTTGGTGGGGTGTGAAGGAGGCACATGTGAGCAGAATGTTTCAGACTTGCAGTTTATGCATTTATTGAAAGAGTTATGGATGTATTCATCATGTCAGGTATGGCCACTCAGAACTGCGACTGAATTTAGTGGATGTATTCTTCAGCATGCTAAGTCTTAAAATTTGTTATACATTTTGGAAGATCTCCCATCTAAATTAAACCTACTGTTAGTCCAACAGTGATTGATCAACTCAAAAGCTCAAATGTAAAATAGGCCAGTAATGTCGTTAAAAACTCATCTGCACTGTTCCAGGGTTGGTTTAAAGAGCAGGTTTTGACAGCAGTGTTGGTGCCACATAATTAACTATCCAATTCACCATTCTTTGCATTTTCTGCCCTGGCGCTCAGTGCATTTTAACGTTGGCACCTGTTCAGCACTCGGGTAAGGTCGGGAAATGAAACATAGTTGGCAATCAGAAAAAAAAAGAAGAATGTATCCAAAGCTGTTTATGCAAATATTATTCTCAGTGAAAATTAATGAATGTCAGTTTTGGTGATTTTTAAAATGCTGTCAGATCTGACTCACAGACAAGCGGTGCTGGACATATAAACCTCCAGATCGCTAAGTGTTATGGAGTGTTTGAAGCTTTTCATAACTCTTATGGTTTTCACAATGACAACAAAGGAATCTTTCACTAATGTCATATATTGAGCACTGTGTTGTGTACTGACAATCTGCCATAGAAATAGAGAACTTCAAAGTTTTTAAATGACTCCTTTGTTGGCCGAGAATTTCCAATTTTTCTTTGTTGCAGTGGAATGAAAACAGAGAGTCGTGGAAAAGTGGGAATAGCTGAGTGATCAAAGTTAGGAAAAAATGCTGTAGAACCTGGTATAAAGAATTTAACCTCAAGGAATGGTGTTTAATCAGAGCTTCTTTGGATTAATTTACTGCTCATGAACATCACTGGCAGCACCACCATTTATTGTCCATCCCGATTTACACTTGAGAACATGATGACCTCAGTCTGAAGAAGGGTCTTGACCCAGAACGTCACCCATTCCATCTCTCCAGAAATGCTGCCTGTCCCGCTGAGTTACTCCAGCTTTTTGTATCTATCTTTGGTGTAAACCAGCATCTGCAGTTCTTTCCTACACATTTCATGCTGCTGACCTGCCTCGTTGAACCGCTGCAGCCCCTCTGGTGAAGGTTCTTCCACGGTGTTGTTACGAAGACAGTTTCATGATTTAGATCGAGTGACATCGGAGGAACTGCAATATCTTTCCGAGTCAGCGTGATCGGTAATCTGCAGGGGAGTCTGTTCTGGTAGAATAGAGGCCGAAGGGGCTGTTGCTGTTCTATGTCTGTTCTGGTAGAATAGAGGGTAAAAGTAATAGATGGGATCTAGACACAAGGAACTGCAGGTGCCAGTACACAAAAAAGACTCAAAGTGATTAGTAACTCAGTGGGTCAGGCAACATGTCTGGAAGACATAGATACGTTACGCTTCATGTAGGACCCTTCTTCAGACTAATGGTTGATGGTTGTCAGTATCGTTGAGTTGCAGAATGTTGCTGGGGTGTAGAAGTACGGTTAAAAGAGAAGAACGTCCAGACTATTTTCGATGAAACAAAGGAGACAGATGGAATATTTAATTAAGATATTTGAAATTTGGTGAGGGTGAAACAAAACTGAGCAGAAACAGTTTCTTTATTAATAGATTAATTGTGGGCAGCACGGTGGTGCAGAGGTTGAGTTGCTACCTTACTGTGCCAGAGACCTGGGTTCGATCCTGACTATGGGTGCTGTCTGTACGGAATTTGTACGTTCTCCCCGTGACCTGCATGAGCTTTCTCCAAGAGTTCCGGTTTCCTCCCACACTCCAAAGACAAACAGGTTTGTAGGCTAATTGGCTTGGTAAAATTGTAAATTGTCCCTGGTGTGTGTAGGATAGTGTAAGCGCGGACTCGCTGGGTCGAAGGGCCTGCTTCCGTACTGTATCTCTAAACTAAACTTAGGAATAGGAATTTTAACTTAATGCTGATAATGATTTCAAGGGATGTGTGAAAAATGATTTTACTCAACATATATTGTTGAGTAAACCCCCATCTATATTAACGGGATGGAGGTGGAATGTGTCTCCAGCTTCAGGTTTCTGGGGGTCAACATCTCCGATGACCTCTCTTGGACCCACAATACCTCAACACTGGTCAAGAAGGCTCACCAGCATCTCTTCTTCCTGAGGAGACTAAAGAAGGTCCATCTGTTTCCTCAGATTCTGGTGAACTTCTACCGCTCCACCATCGAGAGCATCCTTACCAACTGTATCACAATATGGTATGGCAACTGCTCTGTCTCCGACCGGAAAGCACTGCAGAGGGTGGTGAAAACTGCCCAACGCATCACCGGTTCCTCACTCCCCTCCAGTGAGTCTGTCCAGAGCAAGCGATGTCTGCGAAGGGCGCGCAGCATCGTCAAGGACTGCTCTCACCCCAGCCACAGTCTGTTTACCCTCCTCCCATCTGGGAGGCGCTACAGGTCTCTCCGTTGCCGGACCAGCAGGCCCAGGAACAGCTTCTTCCCTGCGGCTGTTACATTACTTAACTCTGCACCTTGGTGATTGCCAGTCACCCCCCCCCCCCCCCGGACACTCCTTTCCCCAGAAAAATTGCACTACTACGACTATGTGCGTATATATATTTATTACTCATTATTCTATGTTCGCTCTTCTGGGGAGATGCTAACTGCATTTTGTTGTCTCTGTACTGTACATTGCACAATGACAATAAAGTTTGAATCTGAATCTGTGGGGTCTAGAATTACAGCCAGTTTGGAGGCAGTAATTCCCAACTTATTTTGGTTGAGCATTTGAACAACTGATGCCAACCAGTTCAGGAAATAAATTCATCTCTTATAGATAAATTCATGATCCTTCTGTGTCTATAATGCAAGTTATTATTGCTAACGCTTCTATTTCTATGCTTTTAAACCGCTTGATTTTTTTCGAATTTGGATTTATCTATGGTTGAGGTTTAGTTTAGTTTACTTATAGTTGCAGCGTAGAAACAGGCCCTTCAGCCCACCGAGGCCATGCCGAGCAAAGATGACCTGTATACTAATTCCATCCTGCACATTGGGGACAATTTACAGAAGCCAATTAACTTACAAACCTGCACATCTTTGAAATGTGTGAAGAAACCGGAGCACCGGGAAAAATCCCACGCGGTCACTGGGAGAACGTACAAACTGCATACAGACAGCACCTGTAGTCAGGATTGAACCCAGGTCTCTGGTGTTGTACGGCAGAAACTCTACCTCTGAGGCACTGTGATAAAGAAATTATTAACATTTACTTGGATATTCGAGTTTGGAGATACAGTGCAGAAAGAGGCCCTTTGGCCCACCGAGTCCGGGCCGACCAGCGATTCCCGTGCACTAGCACTATCCTACACCAGGGACAATTTACAGTTTTTAGTGAAGCCACTTAACCTACAATCCTGTACGTATTTGGAGCATGGGAGGAAATTGGAGCACCCAGAGAAAACCCACCCGGTCACGGGGAGAATGTACAAATTATGTACAGACAGTACCCGTAGTTAGGATAGAGCCCAAATCTCTGGCACTGTAAGGCAGCAACTCTTCCATGCTGCCCTTACTACAGGAAACAGAGAGCATCTTCAGGAATTTTGTGCATTCTTACTTTAACACAGATCCTGATGTGGCTGCCAGTAATATTTGCAGGCTGGCTTAGTAAATTGTCTGTTCAAAACCAAATGTAAGCACGTAAACTGATATACAATTTTCTTTGATGTTTCAGTTCCCTCCTTCAATCATGTGTGGTTCAATCTTTGCGGTCTATAAAATATTCAAAGTATTATTTTAAACCTTTACTTCCTAGTTTTGTGGTCTGTGAGGATTATTTTAACTGATAGGCTGCTCAGCCAGCCTGGTGACACCATTTGTTGATTCCAAAGTTCAATGTGAACTGGTCATTCTGCTGTTGACACTGAGGAAGGGGATGCTCATATTCCACATACGCGTGGGTATTTATTCAAGAGAACTGGTATCAATATGGGTATTAAAAAAGATCAAGTTTAGTAATGTACATCAATGGAGATTACAATTCTAAACTATAACACAAGAAATAGAAGCAGATGGAGGCCATTCAGCCCCATTTACCTGCTTTGATATCCAATGTGAGACCAATGCAGACATTACTCTGCGTTACTTTCCTCTACTCTCTGCATAGCTATTGATTCCCTTGGTACCTAAAATTCTATTGAACCCTGGATATTTGATTGTGTGAGGATATTAAGGCACTGGGGAAGGGTCATGAGAGAATGACACAAAGTCTGTTGAATCTCTGTTAGTGAGCTTTCAAGTCGAGAGTGATTTATTGTTAAATGTCCCAGATAGAACAATGAAATTCTTACTCTCAGCAGCGCAATATGATATGTAAACGTAGTACACTATAAACAATGTAATAAATGGAAAAAGTTCAGTGTGTCACTTTTACACACACACACGTGTATATATATATATACACACACACGCACACATCAGCTCTGATATCAAGCAAATGTACAAGTGTAAATGAACTTTCAGTATTCGACAAATGGATGTGAATGCTGTGATGTAAGGCAGGTGATTGTGTTACCTGGTTCACCAATTCAGTGGCAGTGTTAGAGGAAGGAGAAGGAAGAAGGAATCTGACAGACGTGGCCATGTTTGCTGTTGTCATTTGCCGTTCTCCATAAATTTGCATTGTCCTTTGCTGGTAACATGTTTGGCAATTATAGTAATTATATCAGCATTGATAATTTGTGATATTGCCACCATGGTAGAAATTTGTTCTTTTTTAGTAATGTTATATAGCTTGGATAATAAGGTGATATTTCATTCCGAAAATCTCTTGAAAGTTTACAATTTATTTATGGAAACTCAACTTTGGACAGAGTTGTTGTTGCTGTCGCCAAAACTAACCTTTGATGTTTTGTAACTGTGTTCCAGGGCAGGCTCTGCTGGATGCTGGGGAAACGATGAAACAGCTGGCTGAGGTGAAAGATGCCCTAGACATGGAAGTAAAGCAGAACTTCATTGACCCACTGCAGAATCTCCATGACAAAGACCTGAAAGAAATACAGGTATTGATAGAATTAAGTCTAGGATAGCTGCCATTGTTCTGGAGCATTTATTCACCAAGGAGGAAGAGTTAGAAATAGGCTTCACATGCAGCATGCTCACCCTGCCCATTTACCTCCCCTCATTCCCTTGTTATTTGCACCAATCTTTGCAAGTCCCCAGCCATATTTCCCACCACTCAGCCCCACCTCTCTCTTTACCTGAACCTCTTCCACACCTCTTCCCAACCCTTCTCCTCATGACCCTTTTCTCCCCATTTCATTTCCCCAATCCTCCCCACCTCATCCAGACTCTTTCTACTTCCATTCCTCTCTCCATCCCAACACAGGTAGTTCCGCGAAAATCTGATAGAGGTGCCCCTAGCAACCTTGAGTCATAGAATATCGCATTATATAAACAATTGTGCCAATGGTAGAAAATGGGATTAGGAGCTAGAGAATATCGCTCTCGCAATAACAATGTTTTTTCCCCAACAGGATTTTCAAAAATAAAGGCCTTTTTAGTAACTGTAAGTTTATTTTTGTTACTGCGAGCTAAAAATACTAAAGGCTGTATGTTCATTGTTTAACAGAGTAACATTCTCATATCAATAGAAGTGATCGCTTGTAAGTCTCAAGGGTCTCCTGTATTGAAAATAGCAACTGTGTTCTCAAGTGACAATGACGTCTGATTACTGCGTGAATGCTGCAAGGAAACATTTTATTTCAAAGACAAATTTTTCTCTTCTTGCCAATTTCCAAAATAACGTTTAATTGGCTGTCTAGTGATCTGGATCAAAATCGTGTTATAACCACTTTGGCCCCTGTTCATACAAATGGATGGAGAAATGGAGCGTTATATCTAATTTGCTTTGTGGAAGCACGAGTAGTAGCTGAATTACTTGCACTCTCCTCATGCCTCCCGCTATGTGGTGTTTGTCCCTTCTCCCTGTGACTGATTAGGGTTTCCCCAGTTGATCTGGTTTCTTTCTCATTCCAAAGATATGCTAATCGGTAGGTTACTGGCCCCTTAAATCACCCCAAGTGTAGGTAGGTAGTAGGGAGATTCAGGGGAGTTAGGCATATGAGATAAATAAACAAGATGGAAAAAAGTGGTGGAATAGAATTGATAAGATTGCTCTTCGAATCAGCATAGACTTAGTGGGTCGAATGGCCTCATTGTCCATCATAAGTGGGAATGTGGGAAACCTTTTGAGAATCTCTCTCATTTCTAAAGCCATTGGTGTGCATTCCCAGTGATAGGAGTAAAGCAGGTAATATTGGATAGAACTCGTCCCTCCCCCTTAATCCGCTGTATTCCAGGCTGTATCGGGTAAAACAATGGTTCGTGGGTTTGACGCATGATTTGAAGTCGGAATGACTCACCAAGGATAAGCGGGATTCACTTTGATATCACATTTTATCCAAGACAGATCATCTAATAACTCCTCAAATAATAAAACCCCAGTACTTTCAACATCTTCTTGACAATGGTACTTAATCCTAATTTTGATGATAAAGCTGTGCTCAAAATTAGTTTTTAATTTCACTTTGTTTTATTTACATATAAATATTATTCAAATGGTACTTGACGGTCATATTTACATTCCATGTTGATGAACCTTGAAAATTTATTTTGAAATACTCCCAAACCACATCATTACAGCACAGAGGACGAGGGGAAAATAAAAATACTTTGCAATTAAAATGCTTTAATTATTATGACTAGTTCTTAATAAGCTGACAGTGCACTGACTTCTGGAGGACATGCATTGGATTCATTTCTACAATAAATACATTTTACTTCAATTAATGTTCAGACATGGAGGAACATACTTCAGATATCTTAACGGTCACTGATCATCTCTGCTGATTGAAGTTGCAACCTTGGAATGTTAAGACCAATTTAAGACAATATAGTTTATTTTATAGCTCTTACACTGGCCCCCAAGATACTGATTAGTCATTAGCTAGATAAGTAATTCCTAAATATATTTAAATCTGATGTAGACACAGATATTTTAGAAACATTTTAGGACTAATGCTGTGGTAAAGAAAAGAGTGTTTTCCATCCAATTTCAAAATTTACATTTCACGTGGTCAGGAGCTGGGTAGAAGATCGCTTGAAGGTGTAGTGTAGAAATTGCAGTGTACTAACAAAGGCCATTGAATGGTTGTGGTGTAACATTGAGCAAATCATGTTCAAATTGAACCATTAATGTGCTACACTAGTTTTTTTAAACTTGGCTGCATATGTAGATAATGCATCAACCAGCTAGAGACGATGTAACTGGGTACATTTCACTATCAATAAAGTTCAATGATGATGTTGCTGTAAGAAACAGAGACTAATGCTGCTGTTTGGTGCTGGTTTACAACCTCCATCTTTAAACAGAATTTACTCATCAAACAGAGTCGAAGAGAATCCAGCCTCACTAACGCACTGACCTGGTTCTGAGGGTTCATCCAATAATTGTGGTTCTTTTAATAAGGGTTTCAGAAATTAAACTGGAACTGGCAGTTGCAGCGATATTGATAGAAATATTTTTAAGGACTTACCATGAATCTCAAATAGTACACCTCTGCATAACTAGTAATTTTGTCTGCATCACTTTTAAATGATTATATTGTTTAAAAGTGAGTCAATGTGGAAACAGGCCCTTCGGCACAACTTACCCACACCGGCCAACGTGTCTCAGTTGCATTAGTCCCACCTGCCCGGGTTTAGTCCATATCCCTCCAAACCTGTCTAACTGTTAAGTTATGATGGGATGGTCCCTGACTCAACTACCTCCTCTGGCAGCTTGTTCCATACAGCCACCTCACTTTGTGTGAAAGGTTGGCTAATTGATACTGCAATTCTGTTTTCCACAGCATGAAGCAAGTTACTCTGCTCTTACCACTGGGTAATTTCTGTCATTAATTTTCAGAATCTGAGTGTCTTTTGCAAGGCCAGAATTTGTTGTTGAGCCTTTATTGCCCAAGAGAATGTAGTGGTGAGCTGCTTTCTTAATCATTGCATTCTTGTTAAAAGCCTCCTAGTGCTGTTGGGGATGGACTTCTAGGATTTAGACATAGCATAAAAAAGAACCGTCAATGTATTTTGAAATTAGGATGACATGTGACTTGGAGGAAAACCATTTGATAGTAATGTTCCCATGCACCTGCTACCCTTGTCCTCTTTAGTAGTAGAGATTTGGCAGGTGTGATTGGCGTGTGCTTGGTGTGTAATTGCAGTGTATCATGTGAAAGGAAATCACCGCAGCTTCTATACACCATTGATTGTAGTTTAGTTGATGTTTGTAGTGTTCATGAGTCTGATCATTGTTGGGAAGAAGCTGTTCCTGAACATGGAGGTTACAGTTTTCAGACTTCTATACCTTCTTCCCGATGGTAGGAATGAAATAAGAACGTGGCCAGATGATGCCACTGCCTTGTTGAGGTCGCACCTCCTATAGATGAACCTTTTCAAAATAGGCACAATTTTCTGGAACTAGAAAAGGAATAATGTTTAAGAAGGAACTGCAGATGCTGGAAAATCAAAGGTAGACAAAAATGCTGAAGAAACGGTCTCGACCCGAAACGTTGCCTATTTCCTTCACTCCATAGATGCTGCCTCACCCGCTGGGTTTCTCCAGCATTTTTGTCTACCCAGGAATAACCATGTGTGCCTAAAGCAGAAACTCCAGCCAATGTCTCAGATTTGATCTGTCAACTATTTGTTTCTCTACAGCTGCTGCTTTGACATTGGATATTTAAGCATTCTAGTGTGTTTGTGGTGTGTTTTATATTAATTATTTTGGTGTATAAACCCACCACTGCTGTGAGTTGCTCCACCACCTCTGAAGTGGTAGCATCAGGGACAGTATGTCACATGGCAACTATTCAAGGAACTGCCAAGATGTATCTGTACAATGGTCCATGAAATATTTGGAGACAAGTCAGGAAAAGCCATCTGTTATTCTTGCAGCTTTTTTATTCATATATCATCAGTCCGCATTATATCATAAACGTTACCTTACTGAGACCAGAGAGACAATGGTAATCTTTCATTGACCAGTGTGCTGTATGTATCCTGCAGAGATCGAGAGTTTGACACCGGTCAGGATATATCTGGTTTTATGCGTGCCTTCCCTTTAATATGATTGTCAGTCTCACTGAGATACATTTATTTATTCACTGGCAGCACCATCTAAAGAAACTGGAGGGACGGCGACTGGATTTTGACTACAAGAAGAAAAGACAAGGGAAGGTCCCAGATGACGAGATTCGACAGGCACTGGAGAAATTTGATGAATCGAAAGAAATTGCAGAATCGAGCATGTTTAACCTACTGGAGAGTGATGTAAGGACCTGTTTTTTGTGCTCTTGGAATCAGCTTAGCCTTCAATTGTTCAGTACCCGGCCAGAATATGTTATTGTTTTTCACCAAGGTGTGTGCTATTTCATCTTCATGTCCCCTCCATCTTGCATCTGCTGACGCTCCAGGCATTATCTCATGCTGGGAGAGGTAGCAGATGTACCTGCTCACACAGTGCTGGTTTCAGCAGATTCCTTTCAACCGCCTGAAAAGGACTTGCTGAGATAATAATAATAATAATAAATACTTTATTGATCCCCTCAGGGAAATTCAGATGTCCAGAAGCCCCCAACCAACAAACCCACAGATTCAAAACGAACGCAGACAGAACATACATAGAATACAATGTGGACACTACCTGAGAGCAATAAATACTTAAAAAGACCAATAATTAACAGTTAAAAATTAAAAATTGCATTTCTGGCCACTCTCCCATTGACTTCTGGGACTGTGGCCTGCAACTGCAGCATGTCACTAGCTGGGCCTGTTGTAAAAGCAATTATTAAAGACTGCTTATGCACTGTTCAGATTTAACATTTCTGTGACATTCCTATTATACCTCTACTGAAACTAAATGCCTGGTATATAAATGGTTTGTTTGATGGCTAAGTGTGTTAATTAGCTCCATCTCTGTCTTAATCTACAATTTCTTCCGCACTCAGTAAAAGTTTCAGTGAAAACGCTTATTAAATGTATCAGTCTCCCAAATTTAACCAGTCTGAAGAAGGGTCTCGACCTGAAACGTCACCCATTCCTTCTCTCCAGAGATGCTGCCTGTCCCACTGAGTGACTCCAGCTTTTTGTGTCTATCTTCAAAATAAATCCTGACCTTGGTTTGCTGTTTAGGACCATGACAGTAATTGAATATTTCTGTTCCCTGCAGTCGTATCTGACCAGATTGGGTTTCCTCATCCTTATGCGGAGAGATATTGGTGTCTGATGAATATGCAATTAGTGAATGGATTATGCTGTTCTCTCTGCAGTGAAACACTAAGTGATGGAGTAACACAGTGGGTCAGGCAGCATCTGTGGAGGGAATGAATAGGCAATGTTTCGGGTCGGAAATATTCATTAAGTTTAGTTTAGAGATACAGCATGGAACCAGGCCCTTCGGCCCACCGAGTCTGTGCCGGTGTGCTGCCTGCAGATTAACATGACACCATCTTGAACCAGGTTTTCAACTCAGGACTCCAACATTAATAACCCAAATAGCATCATTAGATTTACATCTATCCCAATTGTAATTTAAGCGGAACAGGTGAAGAGTGGGGGAAAGAGATGAGCAGCTGAAATAATTCCAAACTCAGTTTGCGCAAATTACAATGGATGCCCCTGTCTCGAGTCATAGAGTGATACAGCGTGGAAACAGGCCCTTTGGCCCAACCTGCCCACAATGGCCAACATGTCCCATCAACACTAGTTCCACTTGCCTGAATTTGGCCCATAAATCTATCTAAATCTAACCTATCCATGTACCTGTCCAAATGTTTCTTAAACGTTGGGATTAGTACCTGCCTCAACTACCTCCTCAGGCAGCTTGTTCCATATACTTACCACCCTTTGTGTGAAAACGTTACTTCTTGGATTCCTATTAAATCTTTCCCCCTCACCTTAAACCTATGAACTATCTACTTCACCAACTTTGTGTCAGTGTCAGCTGATAATGTGCCACCAACAGAAAACTGCCCCAACTCAACATGAGGAAGACTCCTTGCTTTCTGAAGTATCTGTCATTCCTGCTTTTTCCTGTAGTGTTCCTTTTTCCAACACTACTATCCTGTTCAGTCCTGAGCCAAATTTATAATCCCTTTATCTACCCAGTGCTTTGACCACTGAATTTCCTCTTTCCCCACGCCCTGTGGCCCATTCCCAGTCTTCCTGGATCTCCTGTTAGTGCTGGTGTTCCTGATTTGACTTCACTGCCAGCCTCTAGATGCCCTCAATGCAATGTGCCAATTGCCCAGATCCCTGAAAACATCCCCAGCCTGTCAATTGGGCTTCCTCCTACTTACCTTGCTATACCCTGGGTTTGTGTAGGAAGGAACTGCAGATGCTGGTTTATACCGAAGATAGACACAAAAAGCTGGAGTAACTCCGCGGGACAGGCAGCATCGCTGGAGAGAAAGAAAGGTTGATTCTTAACATCACCCATCCCTTCTCTCCAGAGATGCTGCCTGTCCCGCGGAGTTACTCCAGCTTTTTGTGCCTACCCGAGGTTTGTGTTCAGCAAGGCGACGGTGACATTGGGACATCCTTGCTTTAATAGATTATCGTTGAGGTTTCTTCCCTGTAGGATGCATGGAAGCTTGATCTTCCTGACTTAGCGGGCAGCTGGAGCACCACCTGTACGCTGAGTCATTGGAAGTGAGTCAGTTCATGCAGAGCTCTCTCAGAAAATGTGGGCTGCAGGGAGCAGGAGCTGGGGTAATGATACACGATTTTTAGACTGAGCCATCAGACATCATTCCATGATAGGACGGAGGGAGGAGGGGTGGAGGGGGGGGGGGGGTGGAGGGGGGGGGGGGGGTGGGTGGGGTTATGCAGATCCCTCAGACTATGACAGTGAAGCAGGCAGAGACTCTTTCACTGGGAACTATCAGTGTAGAAGTGTTTTATTCTGTGCTCAGGAGGCTGGCACTGGGATTTCTGATGCATCATGTGTAAAAATAATTTTGCAGCAAGGTCACTGGAATCACTAAGCTGCACTACTTTCAAGATGATGTACTTTGAGTTTTAATCAGGATTATAACTAAAGATTGTAAGTTGTGCCATTTTGATGAGGTGCAGTTGGTAAGTCATTAATGCAGAAGTGGGTGAATTTCTCACATGCAGGAGGTATGAAGGGGAAATTATACTCCCAATTGTTTAAAATGTGAGGGGAAAGTGCTGAGTACAAGTCTATCGGTGGGATTCCTATCCAATAGCCACAAGTGGATGAAATCATTTTTTTTGCCAAAAATTGAAATAAGATGGTGGGTATATGGAACAAGCTGCCAGAGAAGTAGTTGAGGCAGGTACTAGAATTACATTTAAAAGGCATTTGGAAGGGTACATGGATCGGAAAAGTTTAGAGGGACATGGGCCAAAGGTGGTTAAAGTGGGAAGAGTGTAAATGGGGCATCTTGGTTGGCACGGGCAAATTAGGCCAAAGGGCCAAAGGCTTTATGCCTTTAGATGCATTGGATTATTTTTCTACTCCAACAGGTTGTCTCTCATCATTGACCTCCAGCTTCAGTTCCTGTGATGGTTGACACCCAATTTAAAATTTTCTTTTGACATTTTCCAAGATTTATGCAACTCCCCTACACATTTCCCTGCTCCATTTTGCCTCCCGACCCTGCATCTAACTATCCCCATGCCATATATGCAAGCATTACTTCTCCCCCCCCCTTTCCTTCTGCTTGCCGCACTCTGGCTCAATGCCCACATTCACTCCATTTCGCCCTGGTTCCAACCTTGCTACTCCACTCCTGTATCCGCTCCAGATTGAGGTCTTCTTCACCTGGGTGTGGGTTGTGCTTGTGTTAAACGTTCAGTGACACGAACAGCTCTTGCTGAGAATGAAATAGAAACATAGAAATTGAAAAAAAAACATGAGCACATTAACATTATTAAAATAAATAAAAATTAAAATACTAACAAAGGAAATACATTTAAACTAACTGGATTAAATCAATTAAAAATGGCTGCATTGGCTTCTGGTTGTCATAGAAACATAGAAACATGGACAATAGGTGCAGGAGTAGGCCATTTGGCCCTTCGAGCCAGCACCGCCATTCAATATGATCATGGCTGATCATCTAAAATCAGTACCCCATTCCTGCTTTTTCCCCATATCCCTTGGTTCCTTTAGCCCTAAAAGCTAGATCTAACTCTCTCTTGAAAACATCCAGTGAATTGGCCTCCACTGCCTTCTGTGGCAGAGAATTCCACAGATTTACAACTCTCTGGGTGAACAAGTTTTTCCTCATCTGTCCTAAATGGCCTACCCCTTATTCTTAAACTGTGACCCCTGGTTCTGGACTCCCCCAACATCGGGAATATTTTTCCAGCATCTAGCCTGTCCAATCCTTTAAGAATTGTATATGTTTCTATAAGATTCCCTCTAATCCTTCTAAATTCCAGTGAATACAAGCCCAGTCGACCCATTCTTTCGTCATATGTCAGTCCCACCATCCCAGGGAATTAACCTGGTGAACCTATGCTGCACTCCCTCAATAGCAATAATGTCCTTCCTCAAATTAGGAGACCAAAATTGCGCACAATATTCCAGGTGCAGTCTCACCAGGGCCCTGTACAACTGCAGTAGGACCTCCTTGTTCTTAAACTCAAATCCTCTTGCATTGAAGGCCAACATGCCATTAGCTTTCGTCACTGCCTGCTGTACCTGCACGCTTACTTTCAGTGACTGATGTACAAGCACACCCAGGTCTCATTGCACCTCCCCTTTTCATAAACAGATACCATTCAGATTATTATCTGCCTTCCTGTTCTTGCCATCAAAGTGGATAACCTCACACTGCATCTGCCATGCATCTGCCCACTCACCCAACCTATCCAAGTCACCCTCCAGCCTCATAGCATCCTCATCACAGCTCACATTGCCATCCAGCTTTGTGTCATCTGCAAACTTGGAAATGTCACATTAATTCCCTCGTCTAAATTGTTAATATATATTGTAAATAACTGGGGTCCCAGCACCGAGCCGTGCGGCACCCTACTAGTCACTGCCTGCAATTCTGAAAATTACCTATTTTACTTCGGAGTCACGTGAGTGACTACGTGAAGAACCCCGCCAGGACGCATGCGTGTCATATCGCTACACGCATTGCGAAACAGTCAGGCGGGGTGGAACGACGTTCCCCCGCAGCGGCAGTTTAAAAGCCGGAACCTGCAGGTAAGAGTACTCTGCGGTCTTTTTGTGTTTTCCCATACTGATTACAGGTGGGGAGCATGGACAAGTCAAAGAAAGCAACGAGGGCTGCGACAAAGCTGGTGGGGGAGGACCACGGAGTAGCGGGCAGCCAGCAGCGGCCAACGGCACTTGAATCACCTATAATGGGATCAGCTGTGCTCGATGTCGCCTCCGCACCGGCCAGATCCACTCCGCGGCCGGGCAGTAAGGCAAAACAAAAAACCAACAAAGTCGTGGACTCAGATGAGTCCGACTTTGAGCAGCCGCGGGCGGCCAGCGACCGTGAGCGCTGGAGCCGGATGGAGCGGTGTGTGGAGCATTTGCTCCAACGTGACAGGCTCCGGCAGATGGAGTCGAGTCACTGTGGGCTCTATGTAAAACCCACAGCAGCACCTCTTGTAGGGCTGCACAGTGCTTCTCCCTCGTCAGAGGGGAGTACTGGGGGTCAGTACTGGGCTGATCCTGAAGAGGGGTTTGCAGAAGAGAAATCAAGTGTGCAGGGGGTGCAGGAACGTGAAAATCTACTGGACATGGTGTCCAACTTCATACAGCCAGACCAGACTGGCCAAAACCTGGAGCAAAAACTAGCTGCCAGTATAGATTATATGTCCTTTAACCAGCTACAAGAACAGGCTGTATTGGACACCACGTCAAGACACCTGGCACCGGGTAACTGTATATCGCTGAATGTTCCTGTAGTAAATACTTGTATATGGAAACATATTGGAATAGGAGTTAGAGGCATGGATATCAAACTCCAAAAGGTATTAAAACTCCTAACAGCGGGGATAACAGCTTTCACCCGCACAGTGGATGAGAAGGACATGTCGCAGGACCAACAGGATGCACTGACACTGCTTTGCAACACACAATATGAAATAAACAGCATCAGGAAGAGTGCCATCCGACCTACTTTAAACCCGAAATTCGCAGGTCTGTGCATACCTGGAATCGTAAAACCACCAATTCTACTATTTGGAGGTAACCTATCGAAGCAAGTCAAGGAGCTCGATGAGGAAGCAAAAACCCTGGGACTCATAAAAGGGACCATCAAAAACCCACTACGGCCATAGACAGCACCCTTACGCACCCACCAGTAGAACAAGACTGACTGGTGAAAGCTCGAAGGTCTGGTACACCGAACATGAGTCTTTTTTAGGCCATGGCCCAGGTCGGCCTTCTTGGAAGATACGCAAACCTCCAACATCAACCAAACCACAAACCCAGACACTGACGCCTCAACATCAACGAAGGATTTACAAAAAGAAGTAAACCTGCCACTGGTAACTATGGAGGTAGGTGTGTCTGGTTCCCTACAAATTGCAGGGATCATGGAGGTTGGGGGGAGATTACACTCCTTTCTGGATGCATGGAGTATGCTAACTACCGACACTTATATTTTAAGCAGTATCCAGGGATATACCATAGAATTTATACACAAGTACAGCCCTCCAGTTCAACATATACCGAGCCGAATGTTCGTACTTTCCGGTAAAGAAAAATCAGAAGCGCATGCTGAACTGGAGCGGCTTTACGCAAAAGGGGTATTTGAAAAATCCCAACACGAACCGCTAGAATTCGTGTCCAATATCTTTACCAAAAACAAAAAAGGTGGTGGTTGTCGCATCATCATAGATCTGACTAAATTGAATACATTTGTACAATATATTCATTTTAAAATGGAAACCTTTGTTACTGCAAAACAATTGATTTCCAAAGGTTACTTCATGGCTAGTATCAATTACAAAATGGTTACTATTCAGTGCCTATACAAGGTGACCACAGATGTTACTTAAAATTCAACTGGGACAGTTTTGGCAGTATAGAGCGCTGCCAAATGTATAACATCAGCCCCAAGGCAGTTCACAAAAATTTTGAAACCAGCCCTAGCGTTTATACGGAAACGAAAACACATGGTCATGGCATATCTAGATGACATACTTATTGTGGGCAAAACTTTGGAATTGGCCAAACAAACTGTAACAGCCACAAAACAGTTATTGAAAAACTGGGGTTTATCATCCATCCAGTTAAATCTAAATTAACGCCTTCCACTACTATGGAATATTTGGGGTTCACCATTGACTCAGTTCACATGTCGGTGACTTTGCCAAAGGGAACGGCTATAGACTTAATAGAGGCTTGCAATAACCTAATTGACATCAGTAAACTGTCTATCAGATTGGTAGCAAAAGTAATTGGCAAAATGGTGGCTGCTTTTCCAGCCACACAATTTGGACCTTTACATTACCAAAATTTACAGAGAGCAAAAATACAAGCACTCAAAATTAATGCTGGTCATTTTGACAGACCAATGAAGCTACCAATCAAAGCTATAATGGAACTAAAATGGTGGATAGATAACATTCGGCTTTGTTTCAATCCAATCATTATCAGCAACCCTTCTATGGTGCTATAAACTGATGCCAATGCACTTGGGTGGGGAGCCACCAATTCCATCTCCAGCTGTGGAGGTAGATGGACTGCTCAGGAGGCATCATTATTACTAACACTGGGCATAAACTACCTGGAAATGTTGGGTGCATTCTATGGCCTAAAGTCATATTGTACTGGGTCATATCACCAGCATGTTAGACTACAGATTGACAATACCACCGTGGTAGCATATATCAACCACATGGGTGGAAACAAATCGACATCATGTGACAATCTGGCTAATACAATTTGGCAATGGTGTATCCAGAGAGATATTTGGATATCAGCTACTTACCTACCAGGTAAACTAAATTTAGTGGCAGACACCAGGTCACGCAAATTTAATGAAAACACCGAATGGATGTTGAATAAAAAAGTATTTGCTGATATTACAGCACGGTATGGAACACCAGATATCGATCTATTCGCATCCAGGCTTAATCACCTGTTATCAACTATGTTTCGTGGGAACCAGACCCCGGGGCAGCGGCTACAGATGCATTTTCGCTGCATTGGGGGAAATTGTTTATTTATGCATTCCCTCCTTTCTGCCTCATCAGTCGGGTATTAAGGAAAATACAGCAAGACTCTGCGTCTGGTATTTTGGTAGTACCCGATTGGCCTACTCAACCATGGTTCCCAGTGATACTGAACATGGTACTAGAACCATGTATCACCATCCCGAATAGACCAGACTTATTGGTTCATCCCGTAACGAGGGATAGCCACCCATGCCATAACTATTTGGATTTATTAATTTGTAGAGTCTAAAAATACCACTACTACAGCTGGGACTGACGGACCGAACAGTGAACATGATCTCGGCGGCCCACAGACAGTCCACCAAAAAACAGTATCTGGTCTATATCAAGAAGTGGGAGATGTATTGTCACAAAAACAGCATCATCTACAGAGAAATGAACATCCCGTCTGTTCTGGAATACCTGGCAGGCCTCCATTATGATGAGGGGCTCAGTTATAGTGCCATCAACTGCGCCAGAAGTGCCCTATCAACTTATCTATGGCAAGGAACAGAGCGTCACTCTGTTGGGACTCACCCACTGGTAACAAAACTTATGAGGGGAATTTTTAATACCAATCCCCCAAGAACCAGGTACTCCTAAATATGGGATGTGAGTATTGACCTGAAGATGCTCAGGAATTGGTCTCCAGCAACAGCTCTGTCCCTACATAGACTGACATTAAAAACAGTCATGCTAATGGCTTTGGTCACGGCACAAAGGGTACAATCATTACATAAATTAAGACTGGACAACATGACTTCTTCATCTGAAAATATTACGTTTCATATTTATGAATTAGTTAAGCAGAACAGACAGGGATCAGCAGGCCTCAATATAGAATTTAGGTCTTACCCAACAGATGATCGTCTCTGTATAGTAAGACATTTGTCGTTATACATGGAGAACACGAAAATCATCAGAGGCAATGAGAAGGCACTTTTTGGTCAGCCACTAGCAACCACACAAAAGAGTGACGGTCCAGACCATCTCAAGATGGCTGAAACAGGTTCTAATACAGGCTGGGGTGGATACTAATATTTTTAAATCTCATTCCACCAGGGCTGCAGCTACATCGGCAGCTATGCAGTTGGATGTACCAATGGACCAAATCCTCAAGACAGCAGGATGGTCAGGGGAAAAAACATTCCAACTATTTTATCATAAACCAGTCATTAAACCTGGAACGTTTGCAGAAACAATTTTAAGTTCTGTAATTTAACTTACCCCATAAATAGAGGCTATAATATTATGTTAATAAATTTCATGGATTTCAATGTCGGATTCATGTCTAAATTATGTTGACACAATTCCTCCTACAGTCATTAAGGCAGATGTGATGCATGGACTCGTTTCCACGGCATGAAATCACAGAGCTTTGAAATCTTCACGTAGTCACTCACGTGACTCCGAAGTAAAATAGTAAGATTAAACGAGAACTTACCAGTTCGAAGTTTGATCGTTATTTTATGAGGAGTACGTTGAGGGAATACGTGCGCTCCGCTCCCACCCATGATCATATACTCAACTGGTATTTCTTCTCTAATCTTACTATGTTTAAGTCATTACAGTTATCTGTGATTTCACACCGCTGCTTTGAAGAATGACACGCATGCGTCCTGGTGGGGTTCTTCACGTATTCCCTCAACGTACTCCTCATAAAATAACGATCAAACTTCGAACTGGTAAGTTCTCGTTTAATCTTACTATTAATTCCTACTCTTTGCTTCCTGCCTGTCAACCAGTTCTCTATCCACTGGTTCTCCCTCATCCATTCTACTTGTTACATCCTCAAAAAATTCCAGAAGATTAGACAAGCATGATTTCCCCTTCATAAATCCATGCTGACTTTGACCGATCCTGACACTGCTTTCCAAATGCGCTGCTATAACACCTTTAACAATCTACTCAAGCATCTTTCCCACTACCGATTTAAGGCTAACTGATCTATAATTCCCCGTTTTCTCTCTCCCTCCTTTCTTAAAAAGTGGGGTTACATTGGCTACCCTCCAGTCCACAGGAACTGCTCCAGAGTCGCGAGAACATTGGAAAATGATCACCAATGCACCCACAATTTCAAGGGCCACCTCCTTGAGTACTCTGGGATGCAGACCATCAGGCTGAGGGGATTTATCTGCCTACAGTCCCAACAGTTTACCTAACATCATTTCCTGACTAATGTGGATTCCCTTCAGTTCCTCCCTCCCACTAGATCCTCGGTCCCCTCGTATTTCTGGGAGATTGTTTGTGTCTTCCTTGGTGAAGATAGAAACAAAGTACTCATTTAACTGTTCTGACATTTCTTTGTTTCACAATATAAATTCACCTGTCTGACTGTAAGGGACCTATATTTGTCTTCAGTAAACTTTTCCTTTTTACATATCTCAAGAAGCTTTTAGTCAGTTGAAGCTTTTATATTCCCCAAAAGCTTTCTTTCATGCTCTTTCCCCCCCTCTTAATTAACTCCTTTGTCCTCCTCTGAGTTCTAAATTTCTCCCAGTCCTCTGGTTTGCTGCTTCCCCTGGCCAATTTATATGACTCTTCCTTGGATTTAACGAGCCTTGATTTCCCTCGTTAGTCACGGTTGAGCCGCAGTCCCTGTTTTATTTTTTTGCCAGACAGGGATGGACAATTTTTGGAGTTCATCCATGCGGTCTTTAAGGGCCTGTCCCACTGTACGAGGTAATTCAAGAGCTCTACCGAGTTTAAAAAAAAATCAAACTCGTGGTAAGTACATAGAATATACGTAGCGGTTACGTCGGAGCTCATGGATGTCTCGTAGCGGCTCGTAATGCTAACGGCAGGTACTCGGGAACCGCGGAAACTCGTGAAGTTTTTTCAGCACTGTGAAAAATGTCCACGAGAGCACCGAGTACCTACAACCGGCTATTACCTTAATTCTCCGAGTTCGAATTAGGGGAAACTTGGGAGAACTCTTGAATTACCTCGTACAGTGGGACAGGCCCTTTAAATCTTTGCCATTGCATCTCCACCGTCAACCCTTTAAGTATAATTTGCCCCTCTATCCTAGCCAATTCCCATCTCATACCTTCAAAGTCTCCTTTCTTTAACTTCAGGACCCAAGTCTCTGAATTAGCCGTGTCACTTTCCATCCTAATGCAGAATTCCACCATATTATGGTAACTGTTGCCCAAGGGGCTTTGCACAACCCTCATTACATAATACCCAGTCTAGGATGGCCTGTCCTCAAGTCGGGTCTTCTACATATTGGTTGAAAAAACCATCCCGTATACATTCCAGGAAATCCTCCTCCTCAGCGCTGCTATCAATTTGGTTGGCCCAATCTATATGTAGATTAAAGTCACCCGTGATAAATGCAAAACTGAAAGCATAAATGGAAGGTGCGTTTTATCCTTTTCATGTTACAAAATGCTTTGCAGCCGAAGCATTTTTTCAAGGCAAGAGACAGCAGCACATGTATTCTCATCAACAGAATTGTGCTAATGCCCTAATTGGGTTTATTGGTATTATTTGAGAAAAAGCATTTGCCCGTCAAATTCTGCCCTTCTCTCAAGAGTGGTTAGGGTACCTTGGCACAGAATGCCATTTATCACTATGTCTAGGGTCATTTTGGGACTGGGGGGAATGAAGCAAGAGTTGAGATATTCTGGCACGGAGAGATGGGCAGAATCATGAGAGGCATCAGCACATTAAAGACTTAAGAGTGGACTATATTAAATTAAATGAGACATAGATGAGATAGACAACCTTTTTCCCAGGGTGGAAATGTCAAAGGTGAGAAGGACAAAATGGTGATGTGATGGGCAAGTTTTTTTACACAGAGTGATGTTTGCCTGGAACACGCTCCCAAGGGCAGATATGATTGGGGCATTTAAGAGACTTTTAGATAGGCACAAAGATATGCAGGGATATGGAGCATGTGCAGACAGAGGAGATCAATTTAACCAGGCATCATGTTTGGCATAGACATTGTGGGCCAAAGGGCCTGCCTGGTCCAGTAATGTACTGTTCTGTATTCTATGTTAAACAGAAAAATTGGAACTGGTGCATATGTTTGTTGGACAGACTATTATGGGATTAGATGGCAATGGTTCTAACAGTTCCGTAAGGTGGGAGAACCACTTACAATTTAGCTAGCTATGGGTCAGGAAAGCAAATTTGATAGCTTGCATACCAGTGGGCTTAGGTGAAACAAGTCATAGTTTTATCTGGTGCTTAAACTATAGGAGAGAATCTCAAATCATTTGTTTGTAGGATTAGAGAAAGTCTTTATCTATTCATAACTTGTCGTCTGTGTCTTTAGTATTCCAGTCAGGACACTGCGCTCTTTGGCATTTTCCAGGTGCTCCAGCTTCCTCACATTTCCCAAAGGTTTACTGTGGTTGGTTAATTGATGGCTGTAAAACATCCAATTCTCGAGTATTGACGAAATAATAAAAGCTGACGGGCATGTGTGAGGGAGAATGTTGAAGATGTGCAGGGAAATAAAAGGATGCGGAAAGGGACTTTGGGGGATTGCAGTGTAGTGTATAAAAACATAGAAAATAGGTGCAGGAGTAGGCCATTCGGCCCTTAGAGCCAGCACTGCCATCCATTATGATCATGGCTGATCATCCAGAATCAGTACCCATTATCAGTATACCATTATCAGTAGATAATGGTCACTGTAACTTCAAGAACTGAGTACTAGAATGGTGTGATTTGTGTCATTTGATATATTCTTTATCTTGTCAGGCTCGTGAATATGTGTGAGTGTACCTTTGTAAAATAAAGAAGACCCATACTGGCAATGGCATGTACTGAAAACTTCTGCTTTGTTTCTATCTACATCATGCTCCTGCCATAATATCTTGCAGAAGCCTCCCGTGTCATCGTTAGCTATAAGGAAAAGGATACAAGGCCATTGACCTGAACCATTCACTCTCCTTTCCCCACAGAAGCTGTGATCTGCATGTTTCCCAGCATTTTCCAGTTTTATTTTAGATCTCCAGTAACTGCAGTTTTGTTTTTAATTTTCGTTCACCAGACTTGCTGCATGAGAGTAAAATCCAGCAATGTGACTAAAGGGATTGTTTGTCTTTGTGAACGTTTTTAGATTGAGCAAGTGAACCAGCTTACAGCATTGGTACAAGCGCAGCTTGAGTATCACAGACAGGCGGCACAGATTTACCAGGAGCTCTCAGTACAGCTGGAGCAGAGGTAAGCACATAATTGCTGCCCACACTGTTTGCATCAAAAAATAAAGAGAATGAATCAGACTTCAACCAATCACTCTGCCTGCCTCAGTTTAGTTAAAAGTCCAATCCCTAAATCTCAATTATTTTTAGCAAATGGTGCAATTCAGAAATGTATTTGTGATGTGTAGATGGTTTTCAATATTTTATTGTAACGTCACAACATTGAAGCAATTTGCCTTTAATTATCTTTATTGCTTTTCTGCAGTTGTTTCCACTCCAGCAAATTGCTCATAATCAGGATAATCTTGCTCTCTGAATGCGGTTGTTTGAAAGCTAAATAATTTCACATCAATTCAGTGCTCGTAGACATGCAGTCATTGAATCAAACAGCACAGAAACTGGTCCACCATGACCAAGCTGGCCATCTTGTACCCCTCTACAATAATACAAACCAGAGCAGGATTCCAGTAAAAAAAATAGCTGGGAAGAGTGGGTTGGTTGGTGGAGTGAGAGAACGAAGTTAATGAATGGCCTCCAGTTACTTCAGGAATTCTGCAAAACTATGTTTAAAAACAAAGTTAATGTTGCTGCACTGTTCAATGAAAGAGCGTGGATCAGAAAAGCAAATCTAGTTTATAGCTAGTTTTAAAGGGCCTGTCCCACTTTCACAACCTAATTGACAACCTTTTTTATTCGTGGACATTTTTCATCAGACTAGAAAAACGCCCCGACCTACTTGATGCCACGAGTACCTACGACGACAATCACGACCTACCTACGACCTACCTACGACCTCCTACCACCTTGTGACGACCTTGCTGCGATTATGAGTCAAGGGCAAAATCGGCAGAGGTCGTGAATTAGGTCGTGAAAGTGGGACAGGCCCTTAAGTCTTTCCTGTTTAATAGGAATACACTTACTTTATGACAGTATCATTAGTACGGGACAATACTCACTGAGCAGAAAGTGGTAATGAAACCTTGAATTAACAAGCCACAGTGATCAACATGGATTAACTAAGTTTAGGATTGATATTCAAGATAAATGTTTGTTTTTTTCTGAATTAAGGTACTCTGGAAATTGTGCGGCAATGCTTAACTGAATTATGTTGTAAAATGCATCAGAATCCAAATGGTGCAAGTTGGTTAAATCTTTTCAATACACTCTAAAGATTTCTCTCCACTGTGGAAGATTTGCAGTTGTGCCTGTGATGGGCATAGCAATGCATTCCTTTATAAAAACAAACTTTCCGCTGACTGGTTAGCACCCAATAGCTTTTCACTATATCTTGATACACGTGACAATAAACTAAACTAAATTAAAACAAAAGCTCATTTTTTTAAAGTCTAAGAGTCATATCTGTTTATGGCTGAAGCATCAAAAACTGTACAGGGATTTAAGTTCAAGGGTGAATGAATGAGAAGAAATAAGTTGGTGAAATGAGGGAGCTAATGTTCTGAAAACAAGTAAATAAAGTAGTCTGATTTGGCCCAGCCGTCCATTACACAGGCGGTCAATACTGGACAGTGTTCTAATTGAACTCCCAGTGCACCGTTCTCTAACTGACCTCATGGGAGGTGGTCTTGGAGGGGAGGATGCTCCTCAAACTGTGGAGCATCCTGGACAATACGGCTGAGGAGTACCTTCAGCAACAGACTGGTTCCACCAAGATGCAGGACTGAATGCCACAGAAGATCCTTCTTCCCTGTAACTATCAAACTGTACAATTCTTCCCCCTTCTGTCGTGGGGTAGACTGAGACTGAGACTGATTCCCCCCCTCTCCACCCCCCCATCTTTGCACATCCTCAATTCTTTCCACTCGTCACTTTAATTCCATGTTTCATGGTGGCAGATCAATTTCCCTCCAGGGATAAATAAAGTTCTATATCATCGTATCGTAGAGCTTTCTGGATCTGATCACGATGGTCAGCCTCGTGTTCCCCTCTCATGGGAAGTGCCAGTGGTCACATGTGGCTGCCACCACTGCCACGGCCATTGAGGGGGAAGTGGGAGACATTCTCAGGCCACTCTCCTTTCCCCCTGGGCCTTCGCATTATTTGTCATCAAAACCTCTAAATATCTCCCATGATCACGAGCTTTCAGAAACAGTTGAAGACATTTATATAATCTAGTTTATGTAAGAATGTAAGGCACATCAATATATGTAAATTAGTAATATGATAACAGGAAAACAAACAAACCTTGTTGCTTTGTTTAGTATTATTATGTAGGTTTGGGAACAATTTAAATGAATTAGGCTTGCAGACGGTGTTAACTGTGGCTGACACAAAGCTGAGAGGTTTGGTACAGAGTGGGTCTGGCCTCTCGGTTGAGGATGTGATTGAATTCTGCTGACTCAGTACTGACTCCAAAGGTGGAGCAAAGATCAGGTGCACCATCATCAAAACCCCAGCGGGTTCTTCCCATCCACCCTGCTACGCACAGGCACTGAGGTCCAGGTCACACTGTGGGTACAGCAGGCAGTGAAGAAAGCTCATGGCCTGTTCGCCTTCATAGCGAGGGGATTTGAGTATAGGAGCAAGGAAGTCCTACTGCAGTTTACAGGGCCCTGGTGAGACCACACCTGGAGTATTGTGTGCAATTTTGGTCTCCAAATTTGAGGAAGGACATTATTGTGATCGAGGGAGTGCAGCGTAGGTTCACCAGGTTAATTCCCGGGATAGCGGGACTGGCATATGATGAAAGAATGGGTCGACTGGGCTTCACTGGAATTTAGAAGGATGAGAGGGATTCTTATAGAAACATATACAATTCTTAAAAGATTGGACAGGCTGGATGCAGGAAAAAATGTTCCTGATTTTGGGGGAGTCCAGAACCAAGGGTCATAGTTTAAGAATAAGGGGTAGGCCATTTAGAAACATAGAAATTAGGTGCAGGAGTAGGCCATTCGGCCCTTCGAGCCTGCACCGCCATTCAATATGATCATGGCTGATCATCCAACTCAGTATCCCGTACCTGCCTTCTCTCCATACCCTCTGATCCCCTTAGCCACAAGGGCCACATCTAACTCCCTCTTAAATATAGCCAATGAACTGGCCTCGACTACCCTCTGTGGCAGGGAGTTCCAGAGATTCACCACTCTCTGTGTGAAAAAAGTTCTTCTCATCTCGGTTTTAAAGGATTTCCCCCTTATCCTTAAGCTGTGACCCCTTGTCCTGAACTTCCCCCAACATCGGGAGCAATCTTCCTGCATCTAGCCTGTCCAACCCCTTAAGAATTTTATAAGTTTCTATAAGATCCCCTCTCAATCTCCTAAATTCTAGAGAGTATAAACCAAGTCTATCCAGTCTTTCTTCATAAGACAGTCCTGACATCCCAGGAATCAGTCTGAGATGAGGAAAAACGTCTTCACCCAGAGAGTTGTGAATCTGTGTAATTCTCTGCCTCAGAAGGCAGTGGAGGCCAATTCACTGGACGTTTTCAAGAGAGAGTTAGGTCTAGCTCTTAGAGCTAAAGGAATCAAGAGATATTGGGAGAAAGCAGGAATGGGATACTGATTCTGGATGATCAACCATGATTATATTGAATAGGGGTGCTGGCTTGAAGGACTGAATGGCCTACTCATGCACCTATTTTCTATGTTTCTGTGGTCACTGTAGATAGCCAACTGTTCTTTGTCAGTGATTTGGCATGATAGCTGTCCGTAATGGACTGAGAAATCGCCAGTAACATATATGATATTCATTTGATGTCATCCTTTTTGCAGAATGAGGGAGGCGACAGCATGCCCTCGAAGGGAATATAAACCAAAACCTCGCACGACTTACGATTTTGCAGAGGAAGCCCAGCCGAACGGTGGAGTGACTCTCAGTGGTCCAAAGACACCAGGTAACTGGAGCTGCAGAAACAAGCTGAAAGTGCTGGTTTACAAAAAAAGACACAAAGTACTGGAGCAACTCAGCGGGTCAGGCAGCATCTGTGCAGAACATGGATAGGTGACGTTTTGGGTTGGGACTGATTGGGGGGGGTTGGGGGGCGAAGGAATAGGTCAAAGCCTGGCAAGTGATGTTGGTACAGGTGGGTGTTTTTTTTATAGGCAGGTGGTTAGACAAAGGCCAGAGGTGAATAGATAAAAGGTGTGAGATAAGGAGAAGAAGAGTTGCGAATTGTGAAGCCAGATGAAGAAATGTAGCTGGAAGGAGAGGAGAGGGGAGAAATGGAAATCCAGGTGGAGCCCAGGAAAGAGAAGGGGGGAAGGGGAGGTAAGAAGAAAAAGGGGAGGGGGGGGTTCGGTTAGTTACCTAAAGTTGGAGAATTTAATGTTCATATCGTTGGGTTGTAAGCTACCCAAGCAGAATATGAGGTGTTGTTCCTCTAGTTTGCATGTGGCCTCATCCTTGTAATGGAGGAGGCCCAGGACTGTAGGATCAGTATGGGATTGGGGAGAGGAGTTCAAATAGTTAGCAAATGGGAGATCTAGTGGGCTTGGCAGACTGAGCGCAAGTGTTCGGCGAAACGGTTGCCAAGTCTCGCTTGGTCTTGTCAATGGAAATGAGGCCGTATCAGGACCACGATGTTAGATAAGGTACACATGAACCTCTATTTCACCTGGAAGGACTGCTGGGGTCCCTGTATGGATGTGAAAGGGTAAGGAAAAGGGACAGGTGTTACATCTCCTGCAGTTGCAGAGAAAAGTACCTGGGGAGGGAGTGGCTTGGGTGGAAACTGATGAGTGAACCAAGGAGTTGAGGAGGGTGCGGTCTCAGTGGAAGGCGGAAAGGGGTGGGAATGGGAAGATGCGACCGGTGGTGGGATCACTTTGGAGGTGGCGCAAATTATGTATTGAATGCGGAGGCTGGTGGAGTGAAAGGTGCCGAGCAAGGAATCTTTACATTTATTCCATCTGGGAGGAGGAGCAGCGAGAGTAGAACCACTGGAGAACAGACACAGTGGAGACACGGGCGAGGGATCCATCTATGACAGCAAGGGGAACCGTGTTTACTAAAGAAAGAGGACATCTCAGTGGTCCGAGAATAGAAATGCAGCAGAGATGTCAAAATTGAGGGTAGTGTATAGCGTCTTTGCAAGAGGCAGGGTGAGAGGAGATGTAGTTCAGATAACTGTGGGAGTCAGTGGATTTGTCAGTGGACAACAGTTGTAATTCTGTCCCCTGTGATGGAAACGGAGAGATCAAGAAAGAGGGGAGAGGTGTGGTTGATCCGCTGATTTTCCTATCAACTGACTCCCCTTCTATTGTCATCCTGTTGGTGAACTTTGACTGAAGTCAGTGCTGTATTTCTGGGGGAACAACAATGTGATCTATTTTACAGCAATTGACTGTTCAGGGTAACTGCAGCTGGTCAACCTGTGTATTGTTGCATCCCTGGTGAACAGCCGTTCACTCTTGAATGGGCAATTGCCGGAAAATAGACCAATCATTGTCATTTTTCCCCAACATACAGCACTGACTCCAGTCAACATTCACCATGAGGATAGGAACAGAGGGGTAATCAGATGATGAGAAAATCAATTTCCTTTGCTCCTCATGTGGTCTTTGTGGCATTTTTCTGGCTAAGCAGAGCATTCTGACATTTCCTGGCAGAAGCCAGTGTTGTGGGGTGCCAGAAGGCCCTCATTTTCAAGCCCTCCATGAATGCAGGAACAGGCCATGTGAAGCAAGAGTGCCGTGCTATTCAGAGATTAGCCTCATATAATTCATTTAGTCTTTCATATTTGGGATTTCTCAGATCTGGTTTCCTGCTGTTTATTTTTCCACTGCATGAGGTTTGAACGCCTGAGATTGAGAGATATTGTAACTTGGTGTCAGAGAGTTTTGGGCATTGGTGCCCATTTGGCCTATTGCACCAACTTCTTTCCTCTTGCTTTGCACTGCGTCACCGCTTATGATGATTGGGTGCAACAACAGCAATCAATTTCCAATTAATTTTTCTCAGAGTACATATTAAGACAGCGGTAAATATTGCTGATCAATAAATAATGGGTATAAAAGTTGTGGCTTTCTAAACCACAGGTACGCCGTTAGACCAACCCTGTTGCAGGGCCTCATATGACTTTGATCCGGAAAATGAAGGAGAGCTGGGCTTCAAAGAAGGTGACGTCATCACTCTCACCAACCAAATCGATGACAACTGGTACGAAGGGATGCTCCATGGACAGTCTGGATTTTTCCCAATCAACTATGTTCAAGTATTAGTTCCTTTACCTCACTAGGATAACTATTGTAACCCGACCTGCCATTATGTTTGTGCCACTTGCTAAACCGATAGAGGTGGTGCAGTTTGTGACATTGTCTGATGCTGTGACACTGGTTATCAATGAGCTCCCTTGGTGTAAAGTCTTTGGTTTACATGTATCATAATCCTAATTGTTGCACTCAGTTCCATCTGTAGTGAATATAGGCACAAGTGTTGCTGATCATTACTGTTTTGGATATGTTTAGTTCATTCTGCCCTCAGTGAGGACTGCAACACAACCATCTTGCTTAGCAAAGCACAATCGAGTTGTGGACGTTACCAGTGAATGCTTCACCATTCTGATCTTTTGTTTCCACATGTGAGTCCCCGGCATCTTGCTTATCTTATTTTTGTAACAGTGGTAAAGCTGTACAGTTTGGTTCCTGAGAATATATTTATCTAAACTAAAAATAAGAAAGAATATATGTGCTATATGAATTGTTTTATTCTATTTGTGCTGACTGAAAATACAGTGATTGAAAATTTGTTGCTTAATGTGTGAAATTCCATCTATTAAAATGGTCAGTAAACTCTGTCGCTTTCTATCTCTGGGTTATTTTTCCAAAGTACTGGTATCTCATATTTCAGCATCAAATTTCTAAATTTCCATGTAATGGATATATGCTCTAAGGATTACAATGCTTTTGGCTCGGCAGATTACTTGCTCTGTGCTCTCAGTCCACCACCATTCCTTGCTACTCAACCTTCAAGATACTGATAGCTTTATAGCTTTATTTCATAGAACAGCTTCTTGACTTTGACAAGCAGAACGTATCTCAGTGCCATCAGAGGAGCTGCATTGTCTTAGAGGTACCATTGAGGGATTGCCACACTGCCAGTGGAGCAGTGCTAAAAGAGCACTGAAGTCAAAAGAGCAGTATTGAGGTAATGCTGTGACAGGCTGGGGCCGTGTTAAGGGAATGCTGCACTATAGGAGGGGCGATACTGAGGGAATGCCATAGTCAGAGAAGCAGAACTGATGGAGTGCTGCACTGTCACAGGACAGTTCTGTGGGAGGAACAGTAAATAGGGGCTATTGTATGGTAAGGACAATACTGAGTGAGTTCCATGCTGTCAAAGGGGTGGTTCTGAGGGAGTACTATGTTGTAATGGGACCAGCACTGTGGTAGAGGCAGTATCAAAGGGCCAATTCAGAGGAGGCACTATAGTGCAGGGTGGTGGGGGGGCAGTAATGAGGGAGTGCTGTGTTGTTGGGCAGGTAGAACTGAAGGGGACAGTACTGAGACAGCATCTCTGGCAGAGAGAATAACATTCACAGATCATTCGTGTTAAGAAATGGGCCCTTTCAGCCCATGTGGTCCACACCAACCATGATGCCGATTAATGCTAATCACATTTGCTTGTATTAGACCTATATCCCTCATTGTCTTTCCTATCCAATTACTTGTCCAAATGCCTTTTAAACATTGTAATTGTATCTTCCACCACCACATTCCCAGCAGCTCCTTCCAGACATTCACCATTCTCTAAAAACCTTACTCCCCAAATCTGTTGCTTTCCTCAAATTTCCATAAATTTTCTTGCCTTAAATCTGTACCGTCTAGTTCTAGACTCCCCTGTCCTAAGAAAAAGATTCTGACTATCTATTCCATCTACGCCGCTCTAACTTATAAACTTCTACAGAATAATCCCTCAGCCCACTGTGGCCCAGTGAGGATAAACCCAATTTACCCAAAGTCTCCTTATAACCACAGTCTTAAATTCCAGGCAACATCCTGGTGAATCATTTCTGCACTCTTTTGCTACCACATTCTACCTGTAATGTGGCAACTAGAACTGTACTCTAAGTGAACAATACTCTAAGTGAGGTCCAACCAATGTTTTATACAAGTGCAACATGATGTGACAACTTTTCTAAGCAATGCTTTAGTTTATGAAGGCAACCATATCAAATCCCTTTCCACTGCCTACTTTGCTATTGTGTCACTACTCTCATGGGCAAGCTATGGGCATGCACCCCAAGGTCTCACTGTACATAAACAGTTCCCTGTCATGTCTTATATTTGTCAGATATATTGCTTTTTGGCACACTAGGAAACTGTGAGAGCTAGATAGGGCTCTTAAAGATAGCAGAGTCAGGGGATATGGGGAGAAGGCAGGAACAGGGTACTGATTGGGGATGATCAGCCATGACCACATTGAATGGTGGTGCTGGCTCGAAGAATCAAATGGCCTACTGCACCTATTGTCTATTGAAACCACCACTCTCTCAAGATAGGACTATTTTTAAGTGTTGCGGTTCTCCTTGTCATATTGGCTCATGAACACTTATGGTAAATGCTATAGAAATGCAAATCCCTTTTAATTGTAAAATTTATAACCATTTCAATTAGTGGGTCGGAGGGTTTGCCTGCGTCTTCAACTTATCTACCAGCTTTAAACCAAAGAGGTGAAGACAAAGAGGTAAACCAAAGAGGTAAAGATGCACAAATGCAGTCACATTAACATGAATCAGTCTCGCCTGCAGGCATTCACTCTGGTTCTGCTGCCAGTGGAAAACATACAAAGTGAGGGTTAGTTACTGTTAGTTCAATCCTGGACTAATGATGCCCTATACTGCTGGTAAAAGGTATAGATTGGAACTCAGAACATGATCCACTTTTACTGAAATCAGACTGAAATCTCGGATAACTAGTTCAAGAACACAGACATATAACTATTTAAAAGCATTTCTAAAAACTGACGTAAAGATCTAAATATTGACCTCGCTGGGAATTTTATACATTGGGGAAGGAGCTAGCTAAGAACTTGGTGATTGCCATGAAATGGTAAATGTAATAAACATAGAAATGAAGTCATTGATGCTGTGGAGCTGGGGGACCAGATGTGACCCATCCCTACCCCTTCTCCAACAGTTCTCACCTATCCCCACCTCCCAGTCCCAAGATCTATCTTGGAATTGTTACTGGTGAGGCCGTTCCAGGGAGTGGGTATGATGGGAGGAGGCACCATGCAGACCTGGCACTTGAACTTGTCTTGGGTTTCCCAGTCCATGCATTGGAGCTTTCTCATGCTGTTCACCGCGAACATCAGGCAGCAAAACCTAATATTTTATTATCTGTGTCCAAGGCGTCTTATTATGTCTGAGTTATTATTTTCTGCTTTAACTGTGTATTTTGGTCTATGCATAATCAGACAGTAAGTGAATGCTTGAGGGAGCATTTATGTCCTGCTGTCAGGACACATAAAACTGAACCTTGTATGCTGTCATTCTGAACTGTAGCTCTCATACAGAAATGAAGGATAAAGCTTTGGAGCCAACACAATACCACCAAGTTCTTTCCCAGCACCTAACTAATCCTTTAATATTGTCTACAGTCATGTAACCAGAACCACTTGCCCTGAGGCCATTTCAACAATTTTCATTCAATATTGTTCTTCTTTCCCTCTCCCTGATTTCCAGTCGATTGATTTTTAAGAGCCTTGTTCTAAGTGGATCAAACCTCTAGATGGCACACCACTCCATGATAACTGAGCAAACTAATGCAGATATAAACTGCATCAGGCATATGTGGTGACTGAAGAAACGCACAAAACAAAGTGTGCCATTTCAGGTTGGGGGCCCTTCTTTAAACTGATTGTTGTGGGGGTGGGTGGGTGAAAGAAAGATGGAAGAGAGGAGGAGCAGGGCAAACCCTGGTAACAAATAGGTGGATACAATTATGTATCACTTGCCAGGCTTTGTCCTGACCCTTCTCTCTTCCAGCTTCATTACGACATCACTCACACGATCTGAAGAAAGTCCTGGCCCAAATCGTCACCTTTCCGTCTTCTCCGGAGATACCAGGTGGCGCAGTGGCCGTGCTATGGCCTTACAGCGCCAGAGACCGAGTTTCAATCCTGACTACAGCTACTGTCTGTAAGGAGTTTGGACGTTCTCCCTGTGATCACGTGGGCTCTCTTTGGGTGATCTGATTTCCTCCCTCATTCCAAAGACATCCAGGTTTGTAGGTTAATTTGCTTCTGTAAATTGCACCTAGTAGGATTCTAAAGGGGGATAGCATCGAACTAGTGTATGGGTCTGCGTGGACTCGGAAGGTCGAAGTGCCTGTTTCTCCGCTGTATCTCTAAGTTTAGAGGCCCCTTTAGTTTGGATCCGTTTTCCTCACTGCTAAAGACCCGGATTCAATCCTAAACTTGGGTGCTGTCTGCACATTCTCCCAGTGACCATGTGGATATCCTCTGGGTGCATCCGGTTTCTACCCACATTCCAAAGACGTACAGGTTTGTAGGTTAATTGGCCTCTTTAAATTGCCTCTCCTGTTGGGAGTGGATGTGAAAGTGAGACAACAAAGAGCAAGTGTGATTGAGTGATCAATGGTCGACGTGAACTGCCGAAGGGCCTGTTTTCATGCTGTACCTCTAAACTAAATTAGATATGTGAGCAGATGTTATGTTGTAACTGTACAAAGGCTTGGAGCACTGTGTGTGGTTCTGGGAACTACAATTTGTGAAGAATATTAGTTTTAGAGAATGTCCAGTGTTGGTTTACCAGGAATATACTTGGATCTCAAGGGTTAATAATGACAAGAGTATTCACAAAGTAGAGTTTTATTTGCTGCAGGTGGTTAAAGGGTGACTTAAATTAAGTGATCAAGAAATTAGGGAGAACTGATTGGGCAGGTGTTTCTATTGGTTTGCAGAGTAAGTGTTCTCAGGAGTGAAATTAGGAAACTCCTCCATGGACAGGTTCGGAGGTTTGGAATTCATTTTCACAAGCAACAGCCGAGGTTGGATCAGATGTTTAAACTTTCTATCCAAGGTATGTTTTTGTTCAATAAATGATAGGAGGAAAAGGCTGGTATCTGGCTGTGGGTCACAGGTCAGCTGTTGCATATTAAATGTAAAGACTTGCGAGGATAAATGGCCCCTTAATGTTCCTATGGTTGGAGCTTGATGGGATTGTATAGAAACAAGGTTTGCATTACTCTGCATATGATAATGCCAATTAATAGTGAGAAGCTAATGATTCGGAAGGTAAATTTACTGCTGGGTGGATCTACATTGAGACTGGAAAATGGGACAACTAGTTGACATAGCTGTGTATGAAGGAACTGCAGATGCTGGTGCAGAAGATAGACACTAAAAGCTGGAGTAACTCAGCGGGTCTGAAGAAGGGTCCCGACCTGAAACATCACCTATTCCTTTTCTCTAGAGATGTTTTCAAGAGAGAGCTAGATAGGGCTCTTAAAAATAGTGGAGTGAGGAGATATGGGGAGAAGGCAGGAACGGGGTACTGATTTGGGATGATCAGCCATGATCACATTGAATGGCGGTGCTGGCTGGAAGGGCCAAATGGCCTACTCCTGCAGCTATTGTCTATTGTCTGTCGGGCTACTGAGGTCTCCAGCTTTTTGTCTATTTCTCGTTGACATAGCTAACCTGAACACTGAAGGATGAGGGAAATAATTATATTGGTTACCATTCCAAATGTCAGGTCTATAATACTTGCTAGAAAAGGAGAGTGTGTGCAGATATTGATAAGAAGGTAAAACCATGTTCTGCTGGGAGAAATTTGTGTTCTTAGTGAATAATTCACAAGACCAGAAGCTTTCTCGTCTGAACTATGTAGCCCATTGAGTCCTTATTGACTCCATCTAAGAACAATGTAGCTATTCCCTTAAAGTCCTGGAAATTCTTTTGGGTACTTATCCTGTTCCCTTCTGAATGGTATGATTATATCAGCCTTCATTGCTAGTTCTGCGGTGCATTCCAGACTGTAACCACTTGCTGTGTGAATAGAAAGGTTCTTCATGTCAAGTTTTGGTCTTTTGTCAACGACTTTCACTCTGTTACTGCTGGTGGAAGGGTCAAGAACCACGGGGCACAGTTTCTCTCAATCTACTCTGTCTATACTCGTAATGATTTTTAAGAACCTCCAACAGATCTCCTCAGTTTCCCCTGTTCTGAGATTAACCACAGATTCCATAAACCTATCCACACAAATAAAACTCAATTAAAGGAGAGCTAGCAACCTTGAAGCATTATTGTAGCAAATTAAAATAGTAACTATTCATTGCTTACATGCAATAATTTTTCTATTAGTCTCGTCAAATATAATCAATCAATATACTGTTGTTCTCAAAAATTAATTGGATTATGGTACATCATGGAGTTATACAGTACAAAAACAGTCTTTTCAGTCTAATTCGTCTATGCTAATCAAGGTACCTTCATGAGCTAGTCCTATTTACCTGCATTAAGTACATATCCCTCTCAACCTTTCCTCATCATGTACCTGTCCAAATATCTTTTAACCATTGTAATTATGCCTGCTTTTGTCACTTCTCTTTCCATCTGTGCATCTTTTAGAGATAAATTAAGTTACTTCGTTACAATATTCTCCAAAGACTTCACAAACATCTTATTCACCTCAATGATGACTAATAATTCAAAACTGTGGAGCAACACTTTCTTTAAGTGTATTGTCCTCTGGCATGCTATTATTAACATGAATTTTTAATGTGTGCTGCATTTTATTTGGAAAATGTGAAGGTTGAAGTATGAAACATGCAGACTGACTTGCAGCATTTCCACTCCTGTAGCCTCTTTAAAACAATCTAAATGCTGGAAAGTACAATCATTGAGCCGAGTCTTTTCCGATAGACTGTGGCAAAACTTTGTCCAAGGACCAGACTGAAACCTACAAGGCAAAATGACAGTGGAAATAATGTAAGAGCGCAAGAAGCAAAAGAAGAGTAGCAGTAAAAGCAGGACCATCCTCAACAGGCATCCGAGCTTCAAGTTGTATATCATTTTAAACTCTTCACACTCCCACACCAATCTGTCGGTCCTCTGCCTTCTCTATTGTTATGGAGAGGACGCACTCAAATTGGAAGAACAACATCTCATATTCTGCTTGGATATCTTGCACTCCAATATTAGGGACATTGCATATTACAATTGCAGGTAACCCTCACCCCCAGAGTTCTCCTACACAGACTCTGCTATCCATCCAGTTTGTTCACCTTATCATCTCCTCTCCCTGTCCCCCACCTGGTTCCATATGGTAATCATTCACTCTCCACCTTGTTCCATTTATCACCTACTGGATTCTGTGTGTCAACCCCTCTTTCACACTGCTTTACACTGGCAATTGTTCCTCTCTCCTCTCAGTCTCTCAAGGTCTAAACAGAAACTTATACCTTTTGCCTCCACAGATGCTGTTTGGCCTGCTGACTACAAACAATATCCAGTTTTTGGTCCAGATTTCAGCATCGGGGGTGGGGGGGGGGGAGAAAGTAGCACTTGAGTGGGCTCAGACTGTCAACTATTGTAATTTGTCTTCTCTCTTACCACTTTAGCATCTTCATATTCCCGTTTCACTGGATTCTAAAATCTATTAATCATAACCTTGCATTTATTTAATATTGAACAAACACGGCTCTCTGAGAGACAATTTCATAAATACACATTCCTCCATAGAAAATCCCTCTTTATCTCTAGTGAGAAATTGAAGCACTGGTTAGGGAAAATAAAAGGAAGCATGGGTTGGGTAGAGGCAATTTGGAATCGTGGGTAACCCTAGAGGCGTTCAGGAGATTGAAGAGCCTTCTTAAGAAGGAATCAGGAGAACAGAAAGGAGGCATGGGATCATTCTGACAGATTAGAAAAAGGAAAATCCAAAGAGATGTTCTGCTGGAGAGAGAATACAGTGCCTCAGAAACCAAAATGGTCATCTGTGTGTTGATCAGTTGTGCAAGTGTGCTGAAGAATGACTAATGGAGTTCAGTTAAGTGTAAGGTGTTGGCTTTTGGGGAATCAAACCGCAGCATGACCTTCACAGTGAACAATGGGGCCCTGGGGAATATTGTAGAGGGGGATCTTTTCCAATGAGCTGACCTTGCAAAATGATTTGTTCCTGAATAGAAATGGTTAATAAAACTACCACTTGCATCTCTCAAAGCAGTAGAATTCTTTTTTTTTTAAAACATTGTAAAATTACAATGGAAGTGATTTGAAAATGGATCGGAAAATTACTGTAATAATCACTTGTTTTATGTGCAGTCTTTTGGGCATAGAATGATATCACCTCAAAGTGAATTAACAGTGAATAATGAAAAATCTGCAAGTACAATGAGTTGGGTGGGAGAGACCATGCACCTGCAGGTTTTGAAATGTCAAGCTGGCATCTCTTGTTCTGTAAAAATAAGTATCAGCAACTGTTACAAGAAGCTAATGACTCGGGTGACTCAAACCACTTCTGTAGGTAACATGATCAATGAGAAAAGGAAAAGGAATCTGGTCCGTATCTGGTAACTCCTCCAGCAGGTGTGTGCAACAAGGATTGTTGAATGACTCGTATACTACCTGTGTACCCTAATGGATCATCTGATGCCGACTGTGCTAAATACTGAGAGGTGTTAATAGCAGAGTGATAATAGTTTATTAAAAGATTCAGCATTCAGATGTACTGCTTGAATTACACCAAACAAGTAGAATTGAGACTGGACAGCTTCTGTGCTAATAAATATTTTCACATCTCTCAGTTAAATAAATCTGAGCATCCAAATTAAATTAAACTCATATAGAAGTCATTATTTTTCATCTATTCAGTGGAAGTTCAAACCATTGACCCAATAAAATGTTTTCTTTTAAGTAATTTTTCACAGCAGTCATGTTAAATATTCCACAGAACTTACCAACAAGGTCTTCCAATGATACTCCGAAAACTGTGGATCGATATGAATATTTATTTTTTAATGTTGATTATTTGCTGTTGAGTCTTCAGCTAACCATTACCTCTGATGTATTAAATGGCAGAAGCTGTCTATCGTGAGAATATCGAGCTGTTTTACATGCTGAATGTGTTCTCTCGTATTCTATTGTTAGTCTGCACGGGGCACATTGTTGTCCGAGTCAGTGAATAGCTGTAGACATTTTATAACAAATTGTTGTATGAGAGAATAAATATCTGGGAGCGACCACAAAGCAACAAACATGTCAAGGGAGTCAAGGACATAATGGGCCCAGATTGAAATACAAGACATTAATGACTTAAAGTTTGCTTGTTGTCCTGAAATGAATCCAGAATCCCTTGTTGTTTTCTATAGGGTTTATTGCATTGACATGGTTTAGAATCAAGAGATTAATTTCTGCTCTCTGCAATGGCTGCCTATCCTCATCCAACCTGTAGCATTGTATAAAACAAATGGTTTATCCAAGTTCTGCAATATTGAAGTTCCCCAACCAGTGGGGGAGGGAAGTGTTTCTTGAGTAAAGCTATTGTTTAAATGTATTAAGTTAGGAAAAATTGTGATCAGGACCTTGGTGCATCCATTTTGATGGTCGCTTTCATTAGTTTTGTTTGGCATAGAGATACAGTGTGGAAACAGGCCATACAGCCCACCAAATCCATGCTAATCGGTGATCCTTGTATACTTGTTCTATTCTACACACTGGGGACAATTTACAGAAGCCAATTAACCTACAAACCTGCACATCTTTGGAATGTGAGAGGAAACCAAAGCACCCAGGGAAAGCCCACGGAGTCACAGGGAAAATGTACAAACTCCATAATAACAGCACCCATAGTCAGAATCAAACCTGAATCAAATCTGGTGCTGCAAGGCCAATAATTGATTAAGCCAATTAATTAACACCTGGATACTGAGCATGTACCTGGATTGGTCAAAGAATCATTAATCGGTGTGACATATGTAAAAATAAATATGTAATAGTCTTTCCCTGCCACCAAATTGGATTTCTTGAAACTATTTGCAAAAATAAAGTGAAGTATTTATTCAGAAAGGAGAGAGCACCTAAACTGGAAGACGTGAATTTAATTGAACATAATGACAATTGTAAAATTTATCAAATGTTAATATCTTGAGTTTCTGAATACACAGGAGTATGATATTCTAATATACTTTCAGGTTTTAAGGTACCACAGATATAAGAGTGTCCAGTGACAAAACCAGGTAACAGGTGCCTTCCAAAGTAGTTAAGCATCTAATAAGTAGATAGAATCACCCAACAACACTGCAAGTTATTCTACCCTGAAAGAGAGACTTGCCATGTTAATTTTCTATTACAGAAGAGGATCTGAATGCTGGAAACTTGTCAGTCTTGTACACATTTGTACTTACAAATTAACTTCAAATTTTGTCTTGCCGCCTTCTATCTTAGATATCAAATTTTTGGCAAAAACCTTGGAAATTACGATTGTAAAAATATCAACCTATTTTCCATTAGTTAAAAATATCTACCCATATATGGACCTGAATATTTAATCTTGTGTATAAGAGGAGATGTTGTATGGATAACACAACCTCGAATCTCACTTCATCTGCATCAAATCTGGCAAATAGGAATTAATTCAGAGTAGAAACAAGAAACGAGTTTTGCAAAAAAATAGCACAAAGTGCTGGAGTAACACGGGGCCAGAAAACATCTCTGGAGAACATGGATAGGGCAGCATCTCTAGAACCTGAAGAAGGCCCAACATGAAACGCCACCTATCCATGTTCTCCAGAGATGCTGCCTGACCTGCTGAATTACTCCAAAATTTGTGCCTGTGGTTAGAATTATTTATAGTTCGTAATGTGTTTTATTCTGATTCTGGAAAAGTGATATAATGCGGAATAGAGCTGAAGTCATTTTACAAACTGTCCCTGTGTGCAGCCATTATAAAGGAAGGATAGACAGATGTGCTTGTCCCTCCCTGACCAAATTTAATTATCTGTTGGAAATTTGGAGTCTGAGGCATTCTTTAGTTCATTGGAAAGCATTCCTTAAATTTTCCCTCACTTCTTCCTAGGGGTCAACACTCTACTGCTGCGCCACTGTGCCGCCCCTGTGGATACTGGTTTATATCAAAGATAGACGGAAACTGCTGTAGTAACTCAGCGGGTCAGGCAGCATCTCTGGAGAAAATGGATGTGACGTATTTCAGAGACTGAGGATGGGTCCTGACCCGAAATGCCACCTACCTGTATTTTCCCCAGAGATGCTGCCTGCCGGGAAGTTTCTCATGATACCTGTACCCCACAGTACTAGCGTACATGGCAATTACATGACTGTACCTGACTTGAACTAGGGTGCAAGTACATAATTCCATGAAGGTGGCAAAGGTTTGCGAGGCTGTTTCTGGTTCTAGAAAGGTTGAGATGTAAGGAGAGATTGAATAGACTAGGTCTTTTTAACTGAAATGTAGAGGCTAAGGGGTGACGGGAAATAGTTGCCTAAAATCATGAGGTGAATAGATAAAGTAAATGGTCAGAATCTTTAAAAGGGAGACAACATTTTTCATGCTGAGGTTGGTGATGTGAAGAGTTGCCAGAGGAATCATAGAATCATAGAATCATAGAAAGTAGGTGCGAGAGTAGACCATCAGGTCCATCGAGCCCGCACCGCCATTCACTCATGGCTGAACACTAAACAGACACACTTACCCACAAACAGTAGACACAAGACACAGAACACAAGACACTACCCTCCCCTCTATACCGCTATCACCCCTCTCCACCCCAAGAACCGCGTGATCTCCTGGGGGAGGCAAAAAACCGGATAAAAACCCAGGTCCAATTCGGGAAAAAAATCCGGGAAATTCCTCTCCGACCCCAATCCAGGCGATCGACACTTGTCCAGGAGATCACTCAGGTCTACTATACTAACCATACCTAGGTCCATATCCCTGCCCTCTCCCCGTAGCCCCTTATCCCCTTGGCAGCTAAAAAACCATCTATTTTTGACTTAAATAAATTTAACGTTTCTGCTTCCACTGCTCCCTGGGGCAGTGAATTCCACAAACTAACCACCCTCTGGGTGAAGAAGTTCTTCCTCATCTCAGTTTTAAAAGAGCCCCCCCTCACTCTGCAACTATGTCCCCTAGTTCTAGCCTCCCCGATCATTGGGAACATCCTCGGTGCATCCACCCGATCAAGGCCCCTCACGATCTTATACGTTTCAATGAGATCGCCTCTCATTCTTCTAAACTCCAAAGAGTAGAGTCCCAGCTTACTTAACCTTTCCTCATATGTCAATCCCCTCATTGCAGGAATTAATCTTGTAAACCTTCGCTGCACTGCCTCCAGGGCTAGTACATCCTTTCTTAAGTATGGACCCCAGAACTGTACACAGTATTCCAAATGTGGTCTCACTAATACCGTGTACAGCGCATTTAGATAAAGCACTTTCAGATGATTTTTACTACCCTTCCTTCCGTTTTTGCCCCTTTTACATCTAGAGCTTTATCTTCACACATTCTGGATCCTCCTGTCACATTTTGATTTTCCGCTTCCCTAGCCTCCCTTAGCTCACTGTACCCTTACTAAATCACTGTACCCTTAACCAAAAAGCAGAAATGCTAACCTGAGGTTGCACCCAATCAGCTGCTTCCTCTAGTCTGCTCCCACCAATCAGCGGCTTCCCCAGAAACCCTCCCTATGGAGTGTGGAACGTCACGGGATTTGGTAAGCTCTGACCCTCCACCGCTGTCTCCAACGGTCCTGGGTGGAGGCAAATACAATGATTACATTTTTAAGACATTTAGACAAGTTAGAGAGAAGGGCAAGGCAGGTGGGAGTAAGGAAGCCTGGATGACGAGGGAAATTGAGGCTCTGGTCAGGAAAAAGGAGGCATGGGACAGATATAGGCAGCTGGCACCAAGTGCATCCTTGGAGGAGTTTTGGAAAATGAGGTGCAAACTTAAGAAGGAAATCAGGAGGGCAAAAAGAGGGCAGGAGACTTCTCTGGTAGACAATGTTAAGAAGAATGCAATAGAATTTTATAAATAGCTGAAGGGAAAGGGAGTAACTAGAGAGAGAGAATAGGGTCTCCCAGAAACCAAAATAGTAATTTCTGTGTGGAGCCACAGGAGATGGGCTAGATCCTCAATGAGTATTTCTCGGTTTTCACTGAAAGCAGAAGAACTTGGGACGGTTAATTGAGCTGTCTTCAGGACAGTCCATACTACAGCCAAAGAGGTGCGGAATGTCCTAAAGGTGTATGACGGTAGATAGATCTCCTGGGCCTGATCAAAACAATATTTAAAGACATTTGGATGGGTAAATAGATAAAAAGGTTTAGAGGATATGGACCAAATATGTGCAGGTGGAACTAGCATAGATGGGGCATCTTGGTTAGCATGGACAAATTGAGCTTGTTTACATCCTGTATGACTCTGAAAACAAACTGCTGGAGGAACTCAGTAGTTCCGGCAGCATCCATGGCAGGAAATGCACTGAAACCTTTCAGGTTCAGACCCTTCTTCAGAGTAGAGGGTAGATAGCTGGTAGCAAGAGGTGAGCGGAAGAGATGGGATAAGAACTAGCAATTGATGGGTGTGTTCAGGTGAGGATGGGTTGATTAGCAAATGACTCGGTTGAGGGGGAGATGGGTGGAGATAGTAACCAAAGATGAAGATGCAGTGAAGAAGACACCTCCAGTTATTTCTTCTCTACTCCATCAGTCTGAAGTAGGATCCTGACCTGAAACATATTTCCATTTCCTGCTACAGATGCTGCCTGACCTGCTGAATTCCTCTTGCAATTTGCTTTTTGCTCAAGTTTCCAGCATCTGCAGTTGCTTCTGCCTCCATCCCCAAAACAGGTGCCTTGTATGAGTTCCATGATAAATATAATGAAATGTATGAGCTCTTCTAACTGATTATTGATGGTAACAATGGAAATGGTATTATAAATTAGAGGATCACTTTTCCATGGGAACAATGATTGTGGAGATGATTAGGGGAACCTTTTTGTTCTTAGCTAATTCCTAGTTGTCTGACTAGACTATGCATCTATATTCTGCTAGGCTTAGAGATGGAGCTGCTGATATTGAATAGACATACCCATCTCAACCTTGATCATCCCCCTGCTCTTTTTTCTTTTGCCTGATTTAGTGTCTGCTGTTTGGTCTTCAAGATGTCTCTCCTGGCTGCCTTTCTTCTGGCAACGACTGATATCTCCTGTTTCTGAGATTCTGCAGCAAACAACATGTGCCCTGGGGTCCTTGATTCTAACTGAGTGGTCAGGCAATCTTGCCCCACAGTCCACAATTGTGAATTTGCTGTCAGTACTATCATGACTGGGGCAGCCACTGAAACCTCAAGCTGAATGCTGCAATAAACCTTCAAATGTCCGTCCCTCCCCCACTTCTCACTCTCACTCTCTGAACCCTGGGAGGTGATCCTGGCATCAGCACTGGAGCTGACCACCTGACTCCTAATGCTGGTCAGGTCTTCCTTTAAATGGGAGCAATGCAGGAATGTAGTGAATACTCCTCGTTCTCCTTAGACTGTTCGACCATGATTGTCATCTGGGGCTTTGAACTCCAATTTATGTCATAAGGGTTTGGAATGTGCATGCATGATGATTGATGTTGTTATAAGGATTGCAACTTGAAGTGCCCAATCCAGTTTTGCAATTGGCTCAATTTCAGCTGGAAATCATCACTAGTCCAATTTACTCCAGGAATTTTGTTTATATCACATTGCATTCCAGGCAACATTTTCACTGTTTTTGCAGGGAGCAGAGTTGATAGTTAAACAGAGTTAATGTGTTTTTTTGTTTTTAAATTATGGATTGTGTTGATTGGATGTGCAAAAATTCACCCTGTGCAGGAGGAGTAGGGTATCGCAGAAAGCAACCAGAGGATTTTTACCTTTTGGGTTCCTCCAGGTGGATTCCAGAACTTTTGGTATTATTACGGCCTCCAAATTTGGGGATGTAAACAGAAATGAACTAAGGGACCGGTGAATCTCTCTTTGCAACAATAATACATGGAGACAACATGATGTAAAACTGCTCACCTGTGATCCCGCTAAGAATAATAAGAGCAAAATGAATATCTGTTCACATTGAAGTCCAGCTTGCTTTGTGACTCACACCTTCAAAATTGCTTGCTAGCCTGTGAAGTCTTGTAATGAGTAAGAACAATGAAAGTGGATTTTTAAGCATCAGGAATGGAAAGTCCTGGGATGGCAGGACTTTCATATGAAGAAAGACTGGATAGACTCGGCTTGTACTCGCTAGAATTTAGAAGATTGAGGGAGCATCTTGTAGAAACTTACAAAATTCTTAAGGGGTTGGACAGGCTAGATGCAGGAAGATTATTCCCGATGTTGGTCCAGAACAAGGGGTCACAGTTTAAGGATAAGATAAGTCTTTTAGGACCGAGATGAGAAAATCATTTTTTACAGAGTGGTGAATCTGTGGAATTCTCTGCCATAGAAGGTAGTTGAGGCCAGTTCATTGGCTATATTTAAGAAGGAGTTAGATGTGGCCCTTGTGGCAAAAGGGATCAGGGGGTATGGAAAGAAGGCAGGTATGGGATATTGATTTGGATGATCAGCCATGATCATATTGAATGGCAGTGCAGGCTCGAAGGGCCAAATGGCCTACCCCTGCACCTATTTACTATGTTTCTATGAAAGTACAAAAATACCCTTTTGATAACATTTGTTTTATTCAGAAATGTAAATTTGAGCGAAAGAAAATATGATGAATACATTTTACAAATTTTAATGTGTTTTTCTTAATTGTTTGATAAAGCTCTTCTGTGGAGCAGTGCACCTGGATTCCTAGCATACTTTACAATTATAAGCCTTTATTATGTCCCTTGTGTTGCTACTGCTGTTGAAGGCACTTTCCCATGTTGTAGCAGCCCTTGCATGTTTTCCATTAAATATCACTGCAGACAACATTAGCCACAAGATCCCCTGCACAATGAACAAGGAACGCTAAAGAGAAAAGAGTGGAGTCTGGTAGAGGAATTAGCAGAAAACAAAGCTCTCCCACGCAAGGCATCCATTGTCTTTCAAGCTCAGCATGCATTTTCCATAGGCACTGTGCCAGGGGGTTGTGACAATGAAATAGATACCTGTACATGCTATGGTTGGTTGCATTGTGCACAGCTCTTACTCGCATTAGTATTTCAACCTGTTCATTAGGCTGGTGAGAAAGGCCAAACCTTGTTTCAACCGATTATTTTCTTTCTTTGAGTAATTTTAAAATCCTCATTCTTCTTTTCATACTCTTCCATGATCTCACGCCTCTGTAATCTCCTCTGGCTCTCTAACTCTGATATCCATGCATCTCCAATACTGTTCTCTTAAATATCACTTTAATTTGGCTGTTTCACCATTCAATCTTTTGAGCCTAGTCAGAAATTCCCTTTGCCTTTCTGTTCCCCTTTGAGGCACTCATTAAAAACCTTTGACTACGGTTTTGGTTATGGGTTATGATATTTGCCTCAGCATTACATTTTGTTTGATAATGATTCTCTGAAACCTGGGACATTCTACTGAAATATAGATGCTTGTAAATACAAGCTTTTTAGTTATTGGAAAATGCAATCTACCTATTCAGAATCCATTATCACCTTTTAATATGAATGTGTTTATCATTTTACTCCACATGAGGTTTGTGTTATGTGATGGTAAATAATTTTAAAATGAAAAAAAAAAAAATATATGTACTTGAGGCTAAAACACCCAGTTTGATTCCATTATGTAACCAACTCCGATCAAATAATTTTACTGCTTATAAAGCAAGGATTTCTTATAGTTGCCCCCTTGAGGACTTGGCTTTGACTCCCACCACAGCAGCTGGTGATAAATACACATTTGAATTCTGGAATTAAAAACTCTAATAATGACTGTGAAATCTCCAGTTGATCCAGTTCACTAATGTCCTGTTGGAACATACTTGCAAGATCAGGCTTGAACATGACTCCACACCCTCATGACTCCACAGCCTGGTAAGCCATCCATTGGAAATAAACCACCAACAAGCCACAAAGAAATGAAGCTGTGCGGATCACGCAGAACCAACTGAAAATTTGCCCTGTCCACCCTGTAACTTCATCCATACCCACATCTGGAGGCTTCTGCCAAAATCGGGGGAGCTTTATTACAGGTGAGATAAGTGACAGCCTGACAGTTATATTCATGGAATTGCACCTTACAGCCAAAATCTGAGTCCGGACCCTCTCCTTCCCTGGGTATGTTCTGTTCTACTGACAGCACAGCAGAGGTGACGGTACGGTGGTATAAGTTGGGAAGGAACTTCCCCGGGAATCCTCAGCATTGACTTTGCATCCCATGAAATCTCATGGCATCAGGTTAAATATGGGCAAGGAAACCTTTGGCTCTTTAGCACCTACTGTTCCCAATCATTGTATCAATATTGCCCCGTGCAGAACCTTGTTGAGAACAAGATGAGTTCATTAACTTTACCACTAACTTCAAAATCACTTGGGACTATCTCTGAAACCTCTTCCCATCCCCCAACCCCTCCTTTCTTACATCGGGGACCTGGGGTGGAGAGTATTGCACAAAGCCGTGGCCTGTAATAGGTATTTGAGCCGGTTCACGGACTCTTCCCCTGCTTGTCATTTCTGCGGTGAGAAAGAGACCGTGTTCCATGTGTACATAGAGTGTGAGAGGTTGCAGCCACTGTTCGAATATCTGAAAGGGCTGCTCAAGTTTTGGCTACATTTTAGTCCAACACTATTAATTAATTTATGGGCGCCCGGTGCAGAGGGGGGAAGGATGGGAGGGAGGAGTGGGTCTCCCTGTCGGTCTGCTCCTGGGCCTGGCCAAGATGGCCATTCGCGGGTCCAGGCAGCGGGCAGTCGATGGCCGCACACCGGTTGCCTGCCTGCCCCTTTTCCGGGGTTACGTCCGAGCTCGCGTGTCCCTAGAAAAGGAACACGCGATGTCCATGGGGACTGTGGAGGCCTTCTGTGCACGCTGGTCACCACAGGAGGTTGAATACATTATCGATAAGAATGTTAATATTTTAATTTGATAATTTTGTTTAAGTGTTAAGAGGGAACACGTGGTGTCCATGGGGACTTTGGAGGCTTTCCATGAATACTGGTCGCAGTTGAAGGTCGAGTGTTTTGTTGATAAACGGAACACTCGACCTTCAACGGCCATTTCGTGGATCCAGTTGACGTTGACGTTATTAATTTGACGATCATTTGTTTGTAAACTGTCAGCATAGGCAGTCTTTGATTGTGTTAATACTCTATGTTTTATTTTTTGAATAAAAGTAGTTTCATAATAAAAAAATAAAAATAAAAAAAACCCCTCCTTTCTTGATCTCTGTCTACATCACAGGAGACAGTGTATTCACTGATGTCTACTACAAAGCCATCGACTCCTACAGTTAAATAAATTATACTATTTCCCACCCTGCCTCTTGCATATATCATATCCCCTACTTTCAATTTCTCCATCTCCACCGCATCTGCTCCCAAGATGAGGTTTTCCATTCTATGACATCTCATCTCAGGACATTGCAGTCCATTTCATGGGCACCCCATCCACAAGCATTCACTGACTCCACCATACATGCACAGGATGTTTAGATCTATTATTGTACCATACTGAGGTAGAGTGAAAAGCTTTGTTTTACATCTTATCCAAGAAGATTAAACATGCCATATATAGATACAATCAGTTCAAACTCAATTACAATAGATACTTGAGTGTATTGTATTCATTGCTGGTAGCAGCAATTTGTGCCATCTGCAGGATTCACTGCAGTAAGTCCCCGCAATTCCTTGTGATGCGATCAACCATGATCACATTGAATGCCGGTGCTGGCTCAAAGGGCCGAATGGCCTACTCCTGCACCTATCGTCTATTGCCTGACATGGTACCATCCAAACCTAAAACCTCTACGAGGACAAGGTCAGCAAAAATTGGGAACACTGTCACCTGGCAGTTGCCCTCCAAGCCATACACTATCCTGACTTGAAGATGAATCGCCATTCACTCACAGTTACTGGGTCAAAATCCTGAAGTTTGTCCCTAAAGGGCCTGTCCCACTTGCCGATTTTTTTTCGGCGACTGCCGGTGTCATATCAGTGTCGCCAAAAGATTTTGAAGATTTCAAAATCCAGCGGTCACAAAAAAAATGTTGCGTGTCATAAGTCATCACGCCGGGTCACGGGCGCATCACGCCGGGTCATGGGCACATCACGCCGCAAAATTTTTGGTGACCTGATATATCAGTCAATGATGCCGGCAGTCGCCGAAAAAATCGGCAAGTGGGACAGGCCCTTAACTACATTGCGGGTATACCCACAGCTCAAGGGCTGTAACAGTTCAAGAAGCAGCTCACAATTTTCTCCTCAAGGGCATTTTGGGAGGAACAGTGATGCCTACACCCCTTGAATGAATAAACATTACATTAATGTGTAGAGTGTACAATGCAGACTATGGTTTCTAGAGCAAAGGACAAAACCTGGTGGCTGAGGAAATGCAGTGGAATGGGGGAATCCTGCTGCTTGATATTAACGCTAAGATCTTTGGATGTCGAGCAGTTTAGCCTTGAGACAGTTTAGCCTTGAGACAGCAAGTTCTAGGAGATGGCCTCCTGTAGCTTAAACATTTGTATGGTGAGGGAATGAGTGGACACCAGAAAAGCCAGGCAGGGAGCATGGAATCCACTGAGTATGATGCGATACGATATATGATATGATAAGATGCATTCAAACTTTATTTATCCCAGGAGGTAAATTGACTCTTTTCTATAAGGTAGAGGGAGCATGAAAAGGAAAAGTATTACAACAACTAGGGTTTAAATAATTAGAGGGGCAGAGAGGCATTTCTGACATCCTCCCACCTGGTTACATTAATCAGAAGTGATTGCTTGTTCAGGATAACATGAAACTATAGTGATCACATCCAATTGCTTGTTGGACTTCATCGGTTTTACTTAATTGAGTTTCTCAATTAATCCAATGGTTTAGAATGAATGGAACTGAAGGTGAAGTGAGGGATTTCTCATTGCTGAATGAATATGGTCTTCATAGACTTGAAGTGTTGGCGTTTCAGTGCATCTCCAAGCCCATTGAATGATTGAGCTGCAACAGTGACGAGCTGCCATTGATGCAGGCCAAAATACTTATCCTCTTCAAGATTGAAATTCTTCAAGTAAAGTGCCATTCATCAGGAAATGAGGAATTGCTGTTACAAGTTAATTAAGTAATTGGCTTAAGGAATCATTCCCTGATGTGTTACAATTAGTGCAGGTAGATTTGCAAGCCAACATGTGAAGGAATATCAAGTGACATCTGGCCCTCCTAATTGATTAATCATGTACCGTTGTGGTAACAATAGGAGTGTGATGAGGCTCACTTGGTTTGCAAAGGGACCAATAAGTATACAGGCTGTTTAGGAGAAGCTTCTCTTTACAGAGAATCTCTTATGGTTCCTCTGGACAAAGGTTCATTCCTTTACTCAAAGGTTCAAAGGTCCTTTATTAGTCACATACACCAATTGGTGTAGTGAAATGTGTATTGCCATTGCAGCACATAAAAAATAAAACAACATAACAATAATAAAGACATTTAACATAAAAAACATCCCCCCACAATGGTTCCCATTATGAGGGAAGGTACAAAGTCCAGTCCCCATCCCCATGTCCACCCATAGTTGGGCCTATTGAGGCCTCCGCAGTCGCCTTTACGGAGGCCCGATGTTCCAGGCCCGATGTTCCAGGCCGTTCTCGCCGGATGATGGTGCTCCTGCCAAAGCCTACTGGATCTCTTGGTTGCTAACCATTTTAAGTCCCCTTCCATTCTCATACGGCCTTTATGGCCTGGACCACCTTCATTGCCAGAGTTAAGCCACACACAAACTGAAGGAACAGCACATCATATTCCGCTTGGATATTAGCTTGCAACCATATGGTTGTATTTGATCATTGAATTAAATTCTCTTTCCTGAACACTCTGATCTTTCGGTCTGTGGCCTCCCCACACTGTTATAATGAGGCCCTGTTCAAGCTTGAGGAACACATCATCTTCCAGCTGGGCATTTTGCTGTCATCTGGAGTCAATACCAAATTCTACAATTTAAGATATGTATCCGTCCAGCAGCTTTAATATTTGCTCAGCTTTTTATCCTTTTTTTTCTTAATTTCCCTCTGAAAGTGGAGGATATGCCCATCCTAATCTGTTCGGTGTGACTTCCTGCTCTGCATTTTGTAATCCCTGCATTCTTTTGTCCATGTTCTCACTCTCTGATTACTCCCATGCACTCATTGATCAGGTAACCATGTCTATACCTTGTCCTCATGGTCACCTTGACCTTACCCTGACAGAGACACCCCCTTATCCACTCTTCCTGCTGCTTAACACATTTCTTTTTTTCTCCTTCCCAGATCCGACACAAGGTCTTTGACCTGAATCGTGGAGGGCATGTTTCTCTCACCGCATGTCAGACCTATTAAGACATTGGTGATTTGTCAACAATGACCAGCCATCTACCCCTTCACTCTTCTTGCTTCCTTTTCCCCACCTCTACGATCTGTCTGAAGCTGGGTCGCGAGCTGACCTGAAATGTCACCTATCCATGTTCTTCAGGGATGCTGCCTGACCCACTGAGTTTCTCCAGCATTTTGTGTCTTTCCTTGATCAATCAAGTTGAGTTGATTATCCTTTGCACAAGTACGGTGAGGTACAGATATCACAATCTTGCTTACAACGGCATCGCAGGCACATAGATGCAGACAAACACGAAAAACATACATTATATATAAATTACAACAAATTTTGCAAGACTGTAATGAAAGTTAACTTTGCAAAAAAAAAACAAGAAATTAGTGAAAAAAACACTTACGGTTCAATGGTGCTTTATTGTCACATGTATGAAGTGCAAACGCACAGTGGAATTATATTCTAATGTCCAGTAGAGTATTGCCATACCTAAGCACATCCCTGATTAGCAATTGTACAGAAATAATCTACTCAACCCGCATGCAAGAGGCGCCATGTTTTGGCACCATTTTCCTAGTCCAGTCCACTCTCCAGTTGTGATGAGCGATGCACAATTCAGGCAAGCCCCAGGCTGCTGCAGGCATCCACGCCTTCCCTTGGGCGTGTGGGGCAACCAGCAACCAGCAGGTCAGGTAGGAAGGTACACAAAATTGCGAGGAAACTCAGCGGGTGCAGCAGCATCTATGGAGCGAAGGAAATAGGCGACGTTTCGGGCCGAAACCCTTCTTCAGACTGTCAGGTAGGAATGTGATGTGGTGACTCTGAAGACATCCTGAATGGATGGAGAGTGGTTCAGGTGGATGCAGCTCCTGCCCTGATCTCCTTGACTAGCTCTGGTTGGCTAACCTGCAGTAACGGAGAGCTGCCAGAGGTGTCAGCACTGATGTAGCCACTGTACGTGTATCTCAGCAGCTGAGTGCTACAATAAGCTGCCCTGGTGGTGTGAGCTCCCTCTCTTGGCCCAGGGAGGTTACAGAGTAGCCTGCAGTGCAACTGAGCCGTGAGGCTGCCCATGTCAGCTGCGACTCCCTGAGACAGTACTACCGCAGTCATTGTCTGCAACTTTGAGCTCCAGTTTATGTTGGTACAGTTGATACTAGTGTCTAATGCTGGAGATGTCTAGATGCTTTCACATGACATCTACCCTGTTAGGCGCATTCACTTGGACTGTGTAATGCCCCATGTTCAAGAGCACAGGAAAGTAGGAGCTGGAGAGACTTCCTGGCACCTCAAGACTTTGCTGCCATTCAATATGACCAAAACTGATCAATCTTAGGTACCTGATTCCTGGTGCCCTTAATTAATTGATTTTTATTTAAAAAAATGTATCTCCCTCCCCTTTAAATATTTATAATGGTCAATCCTTCACAATTCTCTGGGATGGAGAGTTCCAGAGGTTCACTATCTTCTGTGAGATTAAGTTTCTTCATACATGTCGTCTATAGTTCATCAATGCCTGATTTATGTGTAGCCTGTACAAACTGTACGAAGGAATGTTTGGGAGACAAGCGGAATGGATTTGCTGGCTACTGTGGGCCTGCAGGCATCTTCTGCCATGCGGGAACTCTGTTTACAGCTGCATTTGTGACTTGTGAGCTCTTTAGATTACGAACAGTTCTTGGGAACAGAACCTTGCCATAATCTGGGGAGAAGTAATCCCTCAATTTTAAATGATTGGCCCCTTTTTTTAGGTTAGTTAATTGTTGTCACATGTGCCAAAGCACAATGAAACGCTTTTGTTTCCGTGCTATACAGTCAGAGAAAAGACTATACGTGAATATAATCAAGTGGTCCACAGTGCACAGATAAAGGATAAGGGGAACTATAGTCAGTGCAAGATATAACACTGAAATCCCATAAAGTCCAATTAAAGATTGTTCAAAGGTCTCCAATGAGGTAGATGAGAGGTCAGGACCACACTCTAGCTGACGGGAGGACCATTCAGTTGCCTGATTACAGCTGGGAAGAAACTGTCCCTGAATCTGGAGGTATGCGATTTCAAACTTCTGTACCTCTTACCTAATGGGAGAGGGGAGAAGAAGGAGTGACCAGGGTGAGACTGGTCCTTGATTATGCTGGTGGTCTTGCCGAGGCAGCATGAAGTGTAGATGGAGTCAATGGAAGGAAGGCTGCTTTGTGTGATGGTCTGGGTTACGTCCACAACTCTACAATTTCTTGAGGTCCAATGTCCTCTCACAATCCAGAGATGAGGAGGTTGGTAGGTTAGTTGCGTGCTGTAAACTGCTCCTAGAGTGTAGTTTAAGTGGTAGAAGTGGCAGTTTACTGGAGAATAAAATGGTTTTGGTGCAGGATTAGTGTCAGTTTGTTGATTGTCAGCGTCGACTTAGTGGACCAAAGGGCTGTTTGGCTGCATTACACAGCAACCCGTTAACTGTAAAGGTCAATATGTAATGTTCCCTGCTATCTACTTGCTGCACCTGCCTGCTAACTTTCTGTGATTCATGCACAAGAAGACCTAGACCCTTCTGTGCCTCATTCATTTGCAAACTCTTTCCATTTGAATAACATTCTGTCTTCTGATTATTCTTACTGAAGCGCGTGATTGCCAATTTTTCACATTGGATCACGCACTGCGATATTGCACCTGTTGTAGTTGCACCTGGGCATGTTTAATAATGTTATTACTCCAGCAAAATCACTCTTGTGTAGCTAGGCACCCAAAAAAATGTAAAGCATTAGTGGCCCTTCTAAGCTTGAGTGACCTCTCCAATTTCCTTTTCAGTTGGAGCAAATTAGGAGAGTAATTGCTTGGCATGTCCAACCTTGGGAATTAAGCAGACTTGGGTGTGGTTAATACTTGGAATGGAGGCCATCTCACTGTAGTCAGATTTACTTGAAATGGGTGCCACTCCTCACTGCCTGAGATTTGCCTATGTTGCCAAGGAGGTTGCTTCGAGAATTGTGGAAGCTTTTGACTTTGATGAATGCTCTTCAGTACACAGAGCAGAGACTGATTGTTTACTGAGAAAGAGAATATTCATTCATTACTCTATGTAATTCAGGACACATGATATTTAATCTTTACACACCCTGTATCCTAGCCGTCTGTTTGACCTCAGTTATCTGAGCACAATTCGACATACCATTTTTATAATTCCCCGTTTTATGTAGTGCTATAGTGACCAATTATGAATTATTGCTGTTAACAGTGGCCTGTCACTGATGCAGAAATAAAATGGGCTAACATCGGATATAAAAGTAATTCACCATTAAACAAGATGCTAGGAATGTGAATGATGATGAGAGGCTTAGATAAGGTAGTACTGAAGGTTAGATATTATTTAGTGCTAGCATACACTGCCTTAGCACAGTATCAGCTGAAAGATTAACCATTGATTGCAGTCCATACTTGAGGATTCAGGCACACACATGCATACTTCCTAGGCCAACCAACCACCCATAGCAATTTTTAATTTGCTGTCTTGCTGCAATGTGAAACTTGACGGTTGGCCAAACAAAGCTACTCGACCAAAGATCTGCTTCTCATGCAATGCTGAAGCAGTGAAGACATAACAGGCAGCATTTCACCCTCTCAGGATAAGCGGTCAGTGCTACAGCAAACTCACCCGCTGCACTCAAATTCACTGATGGACCTTATCAGCCTTAGAATAAATGTACAAATCTTCAGATTTGCTGTCATGGAAATTGTGATAATCTGTCTGGCAATATTAACTTCTTTTAGTTTGAAATAGACACCCAGGTCACATTCTTGAACATGAGTAAAGCTTTTCAGTATAACACAAGAAGGAAAAAGAACTAAAGGAATGTAGACTTTGTTCCTGAACTGAAGCGTTCCTTCCTACCTGTGCGTAAACGATCTCTCTGTGCTTAGGCAAATGTGTGGCCAGGTTCATCCGCAATCTGGAGAACAATATCAGATCTCATCAGGATGAGCCTCTGGCACAATCTTGTAAGAAGTATTTATTTTCATTACATTGTTCCCACATCCTGATGAATCTCTTTTCAGGGAACAAGGATTGAAAATATCCCAACCTTCGCTGCTGATGAATTTTGCACCAATACATACAAAACGAGAAAAGGGTGTCATATGGATGGGCTCCTTGAAATGAATGCAATTTGTAATGTGGGAGTCTTTACATTCTCCCTTTTATTCTTTGTTTCCTGGGCACATATGAGAAATGATTGAACGTGACATTGAGTAGGAGCAGGCAGTCAGTTTTTTTTAATGATATGCTAAGTGCTAGGAGCACTGATGGTTCAGGCAGTTAACAGCAGGTTGTTTCTGCAGCACCTTCATGATATTACTGTAAATCATCCCAAGGCAGTGCAAGGATTGCTTATGCACAAACTGATTATTCAAGCTTTATTAGGAAACATCACAAAATGTCTTGAGGAGATTTCTGTGGCGATGTCCAAGAATTTGCTGAGAAAGATTTCAAGGAGTGTCTTTAAAGAAAGCGGAGAGATGGAAAGGCATATCGAGGCAATTCCAGGATTTAGAGCCCAAAGCAAGGACAAGGAGATCAATGACACATGATGCTGGACACTCGGCCTGTTGTAGGGTTGGAGGAAATGTTGAAAATAGAGAGAGGTGAGACACTGGAGGGAATTCAACAAGAATGACAATTTTAAACTGAGGCATTGCTGGGTTAATTATCGGATAGCCCAGCCAGTAAGTTGCAAGGGTGTGGCAGAGTTCACCAGGATGCTAACTGGACTTTCAGGCTTGGGGTATAGGGAGAGCTTGGTTAGGGGACTGAGATTTTTTTTCTTTGGAGTGCAAGAGGCTGAGGTGACTTTATTGAGGTGTACAAATCTAGAGGCTTTTCTGTGCTGTATGTCTCTGTGTCTCAATAGTGACCTGGTGTGCGGAGCCCATGGATTCTATATTGAGATGTGGTAGGTCCTTGGATTTGATATCTGGTTGTTGATAGTCACTGGAATTAATTTCTGGGTGTGAGAGGTGACTGGATTTAATCTCAGAATTGAGGTGCTACATTATGTCACTGGAGTTTCTGGGGGTTCTCAGCATTCTGCATTTGGTCTTTGGTTGTGTGATGTCACTGGATTTGCTCTCTGAAGGTAACAATTCATTGAATTTGACCCCAGCATATGTTGAGTCACGGGGTGCGACACGTCACTTGATTTGATTTCTAGGTTTGAGGTGTACCTGGATTTGTTTGCAGGGTATCAGGGAGAACGGGAGGTTCTGTCTTAAGTTTGGTTGTGTTTTTTGAGGAAGAACCAAAGATGATTGATGAGGGTAGGAGAATTAATGTTGTCGGCGTGAAATCACTTGATAAGGTCCCTAATGGTAAATTGCCCTAGAAGATAAAGTCACAAGCAATCCATTGTGAATTGGCAAATTGGATCCAAAATTGGCATGGTTATAAAATAGAGGAGGTAGTTGTGGAGGGGTGTTTCTCTGACTAGAGATATTTAGGGCGGTTGTGGTGGCGAAACAGTAGAGTTGCTGCCTTGCAGCGAATGCAGCACTGCAGACCCGGGTTCGATCCCGACTACGGGTGCTGTCTGTACGGAGTTTGTATGTTCTCCCCGTGACCTGCGTGGGTTTTCTCCGAGATTTTCGGTTTCCTCCCACACTCCAAAGACGTACAGGTATGTAGGTTAATTGGCTTGGAAAATGTAAAAACTGTCCCTAGTGGGTCTTGAGGGGATCACTGGTTGGTGCGGACCCGTTGGGCTGAAGGGCCTGTTTCCGCGCTATATCTCTAAACTAAATATGTGGCCAGTCTGTTTTGACACAGTCAGTCTGTGCACAGATCAGTGCTATATCATCCTGATCATACAGTGCATTCAGAAAGTATTCAGACCCCTTCACCTTTTCCACATTTTGTTACATTACGGCCATATTTTAAAATGGATTTTAAAAAATGTTATCATTAATCCACACACAATACCCCAGAATGAAGAAGTGACAAAAGGTGTTTAGAAATGTTTGCAAAGTAATTAAAACGAAATTACTCAAAATTGAGCTTAGGTTCATCCTGTTTCCATTGATTATCCTTGAGATGTTTCTACAGCTTGATTGGAGTCCACCAGTGGTAAATTTAATTGATTGGACATGATTTAGAAAGGCACACACCTGACTATATATAAGGTCCCACTGTTGACAGGGCATGTCAGAGCAAAAACCAAGCCATGAAGACGAAAGAATTGTCCGTAGACCTCCGAGACAGGATTGTGTTGAGAAACAGATCTGGACTAGATCTTCTAGCATTATACCCAAGAAGACTTGAGGCTGTAATCGCTGCCAATGGTGCCAACAAAGTGCTGAGTAAAGGGTCTGAATACTTATGTAAATGTGATATTTCAGTTATTTCTTTTTAATTACTTGCAAAAAATGTTAAACACCTTTTGTCGCTTCTTCATTCTGGGGTATGTAGTTTGATGATCTAAAAATATGTAATCCAATAAAAATGAGTTTAATCCATTTTAGAATAAGGCTGTAATGTAACAAAATGTGGAAAAAGAGTAGGGGTCTGAATACTTCTGAATGCACTGATATATATGAATGATCTATATTTAAGAGGGAGTTAGATGTGGCCCTTGTGGCTAAAGGGATCAGGAGGTATGGAGAGAAGGCAGGTACAGGATACCGAGTTGAATGATCAGCCATGATCATATTGAATGGCGGTGCAGACTCGAAGGGCCGAATGGCCTCCTCCTGCACCTATTTTCTATGTTTCTATCTGTGTGAAAAAAATGGGTGATCTGATGAGTACGTTTGCAGACAGCAAAGACATTGGTGGAGCTGTAGAGATTGAGGACATTTTTCAAAGAATGCAACAGAATATATATCAGTTCGAAATATGGGCATGGAATGGCAGATGGAGTTTAATACGGGCAAGTGTGAGGCATTGAATTTTGAGAGGTCAAATGCAAGAAAATGTACAGTAAATGTTGGATTGATGTACAGAAATCTTTGAATCCAAGTTCATAGCTTCCTGAATGGAGCAGCACAGTGACAAGGGTGTTAAAGAAGGTGTATGGCATGCTTGCCTTCATCAGTTGGGCTTTGCGTAAAAGTAGGAAAGTCGTGTGGCAGCTATATAAAACTTTAGTTTAGCCACATTTGGAGAATTGTGTACAATTTGGGTTGCCACACTACAAGAATGATGTGGAGGTTTTGGAAAAGGTGCATCACATACCCAGATAACAAATTAAAGGAAGTTCACACCCTTATACCAAACCCAGCAACACTTCATACCCAGATAAGATATCCAGGGTATTGGATATAATTAATATGCAGATATAATTAATTTTCCCCCAGTTTATTACTTTCACTCTGGGACCAATCTTATCCATAATTATCTTAATAACTATGAAATTATCATTGCAGTTCCCAAAATGATTATCTCCCCACCCCCCCCCCCCCATTGAAACTTTGATCACCTAGCCAGGCTAATTTCCTAATTCAAATTCCCCCTCTTAGATCCTCCGTGCCATTCCCCAACCTCTTGGGCACCCCGTGCGAACCCCTTCTTCTGTCTCCAACATTTCCCCTTCTCTTGGACCCTCGTGCATCAACAAAGGTTTTACCCTTGCACCCCTTCCTTCCCACCTCTACGCGTTTGCCCCCACCTCAACGGGCTCTTCCATCGCCTCCACATCAGCACCTTTTTCTATGCAAAGGAGTGGTCACCTCTCAGTCGCCTTGGATTATGTTTCTAGTTAAGCAATGTATCTGGATGCCTGCTTTGGGTACGTGTTTCTGTTGGTGTCCCTGATAGGCTAGCAGCATGTTCAAGGACCAGTCTCATCCTGATCATTCCCTTTTCTCCCTTCTCCCGTCGGGCAATAGGTAGGGGTGGAAGATTGCAACCTTCACGTGGTCCGCCCTGTTTCAACTAATGCAATCAACCTGGTGTGCACAATCAAATAAGATCAAGTAGAACAAGTCATCCTACAACTTTAGGCTGTGCACGCCATACGCAAGAAGAAGAAGGCAATGGGTACAGAAGATTGAAAACGCATACCACCAGATTCAGAGAACGTCTCTTCCCAGTTGTTATCAGGCAATTGTACCGTCCACTCACCAACCAGATAGTGGTTCTGACCTCCCATCTACCTCATTGGAGACCTTTGAACTATCTTTAATCGGAGCTCACTTGACTTTATCTTGCACTGAACATTATACATTTTATCCTGTATCTGTACACTGTGGACGGCTTGATTGCAATCATGTATAATCATTTTGCTGACTGAATAGCACGCAACAAAAAGATTCTCACTGTTCCTCAGTACTTGTGACAATAATACACTAAACTAAATATGCTTGGATTTGATATCATGTCCTTCACAGATTTGATATCTACATGTGAGGGCCAACTGGATTTTATATCTGGTTGAGAGGGTCCCTGAAATTGATGTGTGGGGTGAGGGATCACTGGATGCATTTGTTCTCTGCATGACGGGGATTACTGTGAAGAGTCTTAGATTCAATGCCCAAGTTTAACGAATACTTTTACTTGAGATCTGGAAGTAAGCTAAACCTAGACTTGATTTCTGGTCTCGCTCAATTTCCTATCTGGAATTGAGGAGTCCCTTGATATGTGGGTGTGCACTGTCTATTTGTTTGGATGGATCTCTGAGTGTGTTGTATTACTGGATTTGTGATCTAGGATGTAGTGTTACTAGTAGAAATAAAGAACTGCAGATGCTGGTTTATACCAAAGATAGACACAAACTGGTGGTGGAGTAACTCAGCAGGTCAGGCAGCATCTCTGGAGAAAAAGGATGTGCCGTTTTGGGTCGGGACTAGATTTGGTGTTTTAGTGTGTGATATTACTCATTTTGATTTCTGGTTATGTTGTGCCGTTCGATCTAGTGATGTGAGAGGTTCCTAGACTTTATATCTGAGCAGGAGGGCTCTCTGGATTTCAGAATGTCTGTTGATTTAATATTTGGGCATACATTTTTCTCTGGATGTAATATTTGGATGTAAAGCTTCATTGAATTTCCTATCTGTGTGTGAAGTATCTCAGGATTTAACATCTGGGTTAGAGGCAGCTCTGGAATTAAGATGTAGGCATGAGGTATCCCTGCAATGGATCTTTGGGTGAGAGGTGTAGCTGGATTTGATACATGAGGGTTCCTGAATATGATATCTGAATGCAATATATCTCTGGATTGGTATGTGGGCATGAGTTGTCTCAGGATTTAATTTTTTGGTGAGCCATATTTTGCTTTGATATTTAGGCAAGAGATATTTCTGGATTGATAACTAGGCTTGAGCCATCTCTGGGTTTGATGTCTGGGTGAGAACAATAGACAATATGTGCAGGAGTAGGCCATTCGGCCCTTTGAACCAGCACCGCCATTCAATGTGATCATGGCTGATCATCCACAATCAGTACCCCGTTCCTGCCTTCTCTCCATATCCCTTAATTCCGCCACCCCTAAGAGCTCTATCGGTGCCTCTAGATGTGATATCTGCATGTTAGAGATCTCATTATTTATCACTTGGGTGTGATGCATCACTGGATTTAATATCTGGGCACCAAACCTCTCCAAATGTGATATCTGAGCTCATGAAGTGACCTTGGGTTTGATATTGGCATGAAACGTGTCTGGATTGATATCTAGCCCTGGGACATATAGATGTCAAGATTTAGGTGTAAACCTGCTTGCTATTCATATTTGGGTGTGAGACACACCTGGATTATCAAATGCAGATTTATCCTAGATAATCCAGGGGAATTGCAACTGGAGTTAATATCTGGCTTTTTTGAGTCTCCAGATTTGATAATTAAATGTGAGGCATATCTGGATTTGATATCTGAGGGAGAGGCGTCTCGGATAATTAAAAAATATATATATCTGGATTATTTTATATATCTGGATTTGATAGTTAAATGTGAATTCTCCTCGGTTTGATATCTGGGTGTGACGTTTCACAGGAGTGAATGTCTGAAAGTGAGCCACCTCTGTATTTGATATCCGGATGAGAAGCGCCTCTGGATTTAATCTCTGGTTGTAAAATGGCGCAGGATCTGACATTTGGGCGTGAATGTGAATTGACTGTAATCCGATTCTCTGTGTAAACCCGTGGGTGAGATTGATCACGGCGTTTGCTCCGCAGGGATGGAATGATGTATTGGGTTCTGGCCGGGAGAGTTCAATGGATATGCTCTCCCTCTGCTTGCATTTACAGTCTGGGTGTGAGGGTTCACCAGATTTGACCTTTGGCAGTGAAGCTCACGGAGACACAAGGCATGGAGCCTTTCGGCCCATCGTGTTCGTGCCGATCACCAGACATTCGTTTTACTCTATTTGTTCCCTAATCCTATTTATTCTCCACACATTAACATCAACCCCGGCCCCCCCCCTATCCCACAATACACCCAGATGGCAACACTCATCGACAACCGAGATGAGTCGCAAATCTACAAGTCGTTGATAGACCCAAAATGCTGGAGTAACTCAGCGGGACAGGCAGCATCTCTGGAGAGAAGGAATGGAGTGGCGTTTCGGGTCCATACCCTTCTTCAGATGTTTCGTCAGTCTCAACTTGAAACGTCACCCATTCCTTCTATCCAGAGATGCTGCCTGTCCCGCTGAGTTCCTCCAACATTTTGTGTCTATCTTCGGTTTAAACCAGCATCTGCCATTCCTTCCTGCACACGACACTTTGTTTATACTTGAATGAAACCCGGAGCAGGCGGGGTAAATCCATACAGTAACAGAAGAGTGTGGAGTTACTATTTCGACGTTGGGATGCCTTGGATTTGGTCTCTGAGTTTCTGGAGTACTTGGGTTGTGTCCCGGGTTGGCGGGTCAGTGTTTGGGTGAGAGGGTTCCGCTGGGATGGTGTCCTTCATTTATCTCTTTAACCAAACTTGCAATTGGGACGGACGTTTCCCGCCTCGTAAATAAGTTGAACTAGACGTGTCAACTGAAAATTGAACTCTTCGTGAGCGACGAATGCTGCGCGCCTTGCGAATGGGAGAGGTTCGAGCAGAGATATTGGGTTGGGATAAGCAGAGTTGAGTGTCTGCCCGGTGTGGTGGAGGTGAGGGAGGGAGAGAGGGAGGGACAGGGGACGGGCGCCGGTCTGTGCCCGCCCGGGCATGTGAGCGGCAGGTTGCCCAGTCCAACCTGCCGGCTGGGGAACGCCGGAGGCTGAGCATCGGCTCCTGCTGTAGAGGTTTCTGTGCGAAGGTAATCACAGTGGCAAGTGTTTAGCTGCACTGGCCGGAGGACTCTGGCTGCCGGCCGCCTGCGACTCCCGGGGTCTGGAGCGGCAGGTCGGCGGTGGAGGTCGGGGATGCTCGCTGCCAGTGTCCGCACACCCGCCCGAGTGGAGCAGCAGCACCTGGCCGGCGGCCGCTGATTCTCGCTGACATTCGCCGGTTCATCTTGCCGTTTATCCCGGGTACTGTCAGAGGGTGAGGGGGCGAGGGAGTCCCAGTGGGGAGGATTCCCACCACCACCGCCTCTCTATCCTGACGGCTCCCCAGCACCGACCCGCGGCGTCTCACCGACTGACCGCGGGCGGAGGTGTCACCGGGAGGGAGGGAGGGCGTCACTGAGGCTTGAGCAGGTGGGGACTGTGGATATTAGCGAAAACACCTTGCCCCGATCACTGGCCTCCCCCAGCATGAGCTTCGGCTCCCGGGACGGCCGTGTCGGGTGGGAGAGGAACTTCAGCGAGTGTTTCCATTGACCGCACCCCCGGCATATGCCGACTGCTCCTTAACACCCCCCCTCCGCCAGCCCAGACTCAGCTGACTCTCCCCAATTCTGTCCCCGCCAGGACTGCTGGACTCGCCGTCCCACGACCTACCCGACCGCCGGGACAGCTCGCCATCGCCGCCGAGATGCGCGTCTCCCCGGCCCGTAGGACCGCCGCCGCCCTCCTGCTGCTGCTGCTCTGTTCGGCCGTCAAGGTAGGAGTTTGTCAACTTAACCCCCCCCCCCCCCCCCGGGGCCACCGCACGGCACAACCCTGCGCCGTTTCAGAAACTTGCTCCTGTTTGTTTGCACTGTTTCAAAGCAAAACGCAAAGTGCTGGAGTGGGTCAGGCAGAACCTGCATGGATAAAGCGCTGGTCCCAGGGCAAAGTGCAAAGCGATGTCGCGGTTCAGATCGCCCCAGATCAGGAGAGGGACAGCGCCTGACCACGGTATCCCCATGAAATGGAAGAGTCTGTGTACAATCTGTGCGATCGTGTGTTATTTAGTGCGGTTGCTCCTTGGGAGACGCCAGTTATCGATCATCTAACGTTACCGACGCCGCCCGTTGAAGGAGCACCTGCCCGCATCCCCACCAGTATGGGCTCACCCCCCCCCCAGAGTGTAGCTTCTGCTTTCCAGCAATGTCCCGCTGTGGGATGTAAATGTTGCACCCGTCCGTCCGTCCGTCCCTCCATTAGCAATGATCTAGCATTTCTCACTTCCACGCAGGGCGATGCCTGGCGGAGGGTGCGATGTCTCCCATCACATTCAGGGAATTGCACCTGTCTCCTCAGCGCGAAATCGCCCCAACCCTATTAATCCGAGGCAACCTTTAATGGTAATGGTACCTTTAGTTTCCCTTATCCCTAACCAGTCTGAAGAAGGGTCTCGACCCGAAACGTCACTCATTCCTTCTCTCCAGAGATGCTGCCTGTCCCGCTGAGTTACTCCAGCATTTTGTGTCTATCTTCGGTTTGTTCGTATTGTCACGTGTACCGAGATGCAATGGAAAGTTTTTGTGCATGCTAACCGGGCAAAACCTATCATTCTATAAAATAGACAATAGGTGCAGGAGGCCATTCGGCCCTTCGAGCCAGCACCGCCATTCACTGTGATCATGGCTGATCATCCCCAATCAGTACCCCGACACTGCCTTCTCCCCATATCCCCTGACTCCGCTATTTTTAAGAACCCTATCTAGCTCTCTCTTGAACGCATCCAGAGAATCCGCCTACACCACTGAGGCAGAGAACTGAACTGAACGTGAGCTGAATCAAGCCATATACAGGTTGAGCAAAGACAAAAATACCAGAGTCCAGAATATAGTTTTAACCCCATTGTAGGATAACAATTATGGAAAAAAAGCCCAGCATCTGCAATGAAGGTTGTTTGCAAGATTGGGACTGCTCTCTAATTAATGGGAGGGCTGTTCAGTAGTTTGATAATAGAGAGGAAGAACTGAGGACAAGGCTGAGGCCAGCGACTCTAAATCTCCCTGGCCACCTGCAGGCTGAGCCACTGACTGCACCGGTCCTCACCACGTCCCCGGCCATCAACTCAAAGGGATTCGGTGGTATCCCCAGTTACAGGCTGGGGGTGTCACCACTGCCAGTTCCCAGTGCTTCCTCGTGAGTGACTTCCTTGGCTCCCTCTGTTCTCCTGGTTATCTCCAAACCAGGAATCTCAATACCGACACCTCCTGGTCCTGCTGTCCTTCTCCTTATGGTAACCATGCCACTTCTATTAACCCCCCCACTCCACACACCCTCCTCCCCCCCTAAGCCTCCATCCTCCCTCTAAAGTGTGTCTCCTGGGCCCCCTCCACCCTCTGCCCTCCTCAGAGCCTGGATCTAACATCAGTCCCAACCCCTATTAGGTTTCACCCCCCTCGCCCTCCTCCCCACCGATCTTCCCCTCTGCAATGCTGAATGGTCAGTCCTCATCAGAAGCCCCCCTGCTCCAGCATCTTTACAAATTCCAAGCCCATCATTGATATTGAGATCTGCTTCAGTTCCGAGGCCTCCAAGCCTATACACCTGGCAAGGAGTCATCAACACCCTGGGACGATCCGTTCTCCTGTCTCCTCTTGCACTCCCCTTGCCAACCTTCTACCCTCTCTGGACCCCTTTTCCCACTGCCAGCTTGACATCAGCCATCATGCCTCCTCCACTCCACTTAATGTTTCCCCAAGCCTATACTGCCCAATTCTATATCTTTCCCAAAATCCACAAGTAGGACCACCTGGCACACCCATTGATTCTGCCTGCTCCTGCCGCATCAAACTCCTCCACAAATTCCTCAATAACTGTCCCCCACCCCATATGTCATGGTCCCTCTGACCGACTTCCAAAATAATTCACGCATTCTTCAACACTTGAATAACTTTCAATTCCTCAGCCACCAGGAAGGTTTAAGGGCCCTCCAGTTCTTTCTTGAACAGAGACCCAATCAGTTCCCCTCTACCAACATTCTTCCACCTGACAGAAATTGTCCTCACTCTCAACAATTTCTCTTTTGACTCCTCACTTTTTTCAAGTCGAAGGTTTTACCCAGCTTTGCCTGCTGTTTTGTTAGTAATGTTGAACAGGCCTTGTTCCAAACACGCACTGCCACCATCTTCCAACACTTTCTCCACTATACCAACGACTGCAACGGGGCTGCCTCCTGCAGCTGTGCAGAACTTGTTGATTTCATCAACGTCACCACTAACGTTCACCCTGCCCTGTAATTCACATGGTCGATTTTTGACACCTCTCTCTCCTTTCTCGATCTCTCTCCATCACAGGATACAGGCTATCAACTGATGTCTACTATAAACCCACTGACTCCCACATTTATCTTGATTACATCTCCTCCCACCCTGCCTCTTGTAAGGATGCCATCGCCCACTCTCAATACCTCTGTCTTCACCGCATCTGCTCCCAAGATGAGGCTTTACATTTTAGGGCATCCAACCTGTCCTCTTTCTTGAGTAAACATGGTTCCCCTTGCAGGTGAGGATGAATCTCTCACCTGTGCTCTGCAATTCTGCTCTCGCTCCCCCTCCCCCCAAAAGAAACAAGGAAGAGTTCCCTTGGTCCTCAGATTTCACCCCACCAGCCTATGCATTCCATCAATCATTCTCTCACATTTCTGCCACTTCCAATGTGATCCCATCACCAGTCACTGTCCAATCCCCACCTTTTTTCTGCTTCCCTTCCCTCTGCACCTCCTTGGTTCACTCATCCCTTTCCACCCAGGCAGCCGCCTCCCCAGATACTTACCCCACCAAGCGCATGAGTTGTGGCACGTATGGCCACATCTCATCCTGCACCTCCAACCAGGGCTACCAGCAACGCTTCCAGGTGAGATAAAGTTTCTCCACAACCTCTTCTAACCTCACCTACTGCATTCAGTGCTGCCAATATGGCTTCTTTTACATCAGTGAGACCAAGCGTAAATTAGGCGACTGTTTCACTGAACACTTGGGCTTGGATCTCCAATGCCTGCTGGATCTCCTGGTTGCCAACCATTTTAACTCCCATTCCCAGAATGACCTTTCTTTCGAGGATAGACACAAAATGCTGGAGTAACTATACAGGATAGGGAGCATTTCTGGAGAGAAGGAATGGGTGACGTTTCGGGTCAAGACCCTTCTTCAGACCTTTCTTTCCTTTGGTTCATCCATTAGCACACACTTGGGTAGCTTATAACACAATGGTATGATAATTGAATTCACCAATTTTTCATTCCCTTTTTTACCTCCCCTCTCTGTTTCCCACCCCCCCCACCCCCCCCCCCCCCCCCCCATTCCGGTGCACATTCATTCTTACTATCCCACCTCTCTTTCCCCCTCATCCCCTTCCATCTATATGCCTCCCTCTGGCTTTACAGTTCACTCCTCATCTCTCTTTATCTGACATGCTTTTGTCTACATTTAATCTTTAGCCTTTGTCCATCCATTTGCCAATCAAGCAACTTCATATGTATTCACCGACCACTTGCCAGGCTTTGTCCTGCCCCCAACATTTTTCCAGCTCTACCCCCCCCCCCCCCCCCCCTACGACAATCAGTTTGAAGAAGGGTCCCAACCCGAAACGTCGCCTGTCCATTTCCTCCAGGGATGCTGCCTGACCCACTGGTCGCCCAGAGAAGCAACTGTTTCTGAGTGTTGTGGTACATGCATTCAGGCTTGTGCATATAGGTGAGTGAATAACTGGGATGAAAAATATCCTTGACCATGTTGGCTGCTTTCCTGAGGCAACATGTAGTGGCAGCCGGTGGTGGGGAAGTTAATTTGTGTGATGGACTAGGTTCTATCCACAACTCTCTGCAATTTCTTGCCGTCTTATGCAGAGCTGTTCCCAAACCAGGCTATGATGCAAACCTGAAAGTACGAATTTCTGTAGTTTCTTATTTCTCCAGTATGCTTTTTACTTACAGTGCATCTGTAGACAAGAGTCATTGGAGACATCCAAACTTCCTTAGTCTCCTGAGGAAGTAGAGGCATCGCTGTGCTTTTTTGGCTGTAGCTTCAATATGGTTGGCCCAAGATTGGCTTCAGAAGGATTGAATATCCTCTAGATTTCTTTTCTATGGATGATTGGCTAATTTAGCTCAGTCGGAACATCAGGATAGAAGGTCCTCATTGGTTCTGCCATCTGTCAAAATGTTGAAGAATTTATGTGGTAACTCCATTCACCGTACTGTGCTGTAGCCTTTGCTAGGCACCTTTTGGTATCAGATTTTAACCATTGTGCTACCATCTCCTGCTTTTTGTAGGTGAGTGATTCATACATTTTCCATGCTTTGTATAATAATTTGTTTCTCAAATTGTATTTTGAAATGGGGACCCAAGCTTCATGCTTTGTTTGAATTAAAAGCTTATTCTACCACTTATTCTGCATTCCCCACACCAGAAAAGATCCCTTCTGTCTATCCTTTGAAAATCCTAAAGCCTCTACTAAATCTTCTGCATCGAGGAATACAAGGTTGGCTTTGGAAAATACCTCCTTTTAATTTAATCCTTGGGATGCAGAGAGCACTTTGGAGATCAGGCATTGTGTTGTTCATTCATGATAATGCCAATGTCACAGAGGTGAGCCTGGGGGAGATTTTGCCCACATCCTACATTACACTTCTTTTGGGTCAAGATGTGGTCCTAAAAAGGCACAATTTTATTAATGATTCTGCTAGGTGAAGGAAGCTAGGATAACAACCTTGAAAACGTGGGTTTTTTTTAACCCTTATGTTTTCTGTGAATTTTCATTAAATTAAGTCTTCAATTTAGAAGACCATTCAAGCCATTGCATCATGCTGGAAACGTTGATATACAAGAGACTTGTTAAAACACTTGAAATGTATTCTCACTGAATATATTTAAATAACTCAACCATATGTGCTGTTCGATGTTTTTAATATCTTGAGTGACCCATTGCAGGTGCATCAGTTAACACAAATTGAGGACTTTCTGAATGCTCTCATCACACACATTATTAGTCAGATTGAACGGATGCAGCACATGCTGAGATTGAGATTCACTGTTGTTGGTCATGATCCAGCACATTAATAATCGGGTAAACTATACCCACAGACAATGTTTGAACCAGTGCCCCCAATGTTTGCCTCCATTGTTTTGTGACACTTGGTTCTTAGTAAACGCGACTGCCATGCAGATTTCATGGTTTAAAATAACCTTGTGCCCTTTGTAGTCTGGCTCATTAATCACACATTAACGGTCCATAGGTGCATAACAAAAGCTTCTGAGTGTGTTTAATAGTCTATTCAGAATAGGTGAGAATGAGCTGATTAGCCAGTGGTCTTGCTTTAATAGTAGATACGGCTGCACGATTCCCCAAATGTGGCTACTGTCAGCTGCCTTTGACAGCAGATTTCGGGAATGTCCCTGCAGAACTACGAGGGTCACCAGTACAAGGGCTTAGATTGGCAACTTGTCACATCTGTTCCTGAACTTTCAAGATCATTTTGATATTTGAAGTTAGGTTTTTAAAAGTGAATGGAATAAAACATTCAGTTTAGTGCACAGTCAGAATATTTACATTATTACATATCATATGGTAAAGTGTTTTCCAATGACATGAAAACTTTTTTTTACATGCATTTTGTATAGAACGTAAAGGGCCTGTCCCACTTAGGCGACTTTTTAGGCGAGTGCAGGAGACTCTGCGCTTGCCTCATGATCGCCACATGGTCGCCACATGTTCGCTGGTGGTCTCTGGTGAGTCTCCTTCATGGTCGCGAGGAATTCCCGCATTCTGGGAACTAGTCGCGGCCACAGTATGGTCACCGTGAATGTTTCAACGTTGCAAATTTTGGTCGCCATGGAGAAAATCGATAATCCTGTAGTTGCGGGTGCGGTTGTAGTGGGATCGCCATGTAGTTATGGGTGGTCGAGGTAGTCGTAGGTAGTTTTAATTAATCGCCTTTACTGACCGGGCATTTTCATTGGGGGAAAAAAACATAAGCACGAGTTTTCAAAACCAAGGATAACTGACCGATAATGTTAAATGCCCGCCAAACTTCACAGCTGTGTATTTCTGGCTTATTAATAGTTGTCAGGCTTCTTAAAAGTGTCTCCACTCCTCCCCCCCCCCCCCCCCCCCCCCACACTTCTCCCCCATTCTCCCCTCCCCCCCTTTTGAAGGACTTACCGTACACTGTGCTAGCCGTCTTAACTATCCTGTTCATAGCGGTGTGTGTCTGTATCACCTTGACTTTGCACCGTGTGGATTTCAGACATCGCTCCCCTGCTTTCCCTGGCCCCCGCCTTTGCGATGTGGTTGTGTGTGTGTGTGTGTGTTCCACTCTGACACTCGCCGTTCCCAGTTTTTCAGCGAGTGTCGCAAACTTGACAGTCGCCGGCAGTCCGCTGAAAAAGCGCCCACGTGGGACAGGCCCTTAAGTAGCAGGAGGAGAACCTTCAGCCTGTCATGTAGATTTAATTCAGCTGCTCTTCTCTGCACTTGCCTCGCCCTCTATACCACCTACCTGTCTGAAGAAGGGTCTCGACCTGAGACGTCGCCGATTCCTTCTCTCCAGAGATGCTGCCTGCCGAGTGACTCCAGCTTTTTGTGCCTATCTTTGGTTCAAACCAGCATCTGCAGTTCCTTCCCAAACAAACCTCCCTTCCTCCCTCTCTCTTTGATGCATTTCCAGTTTCCTGCTCTCATGTTCCCATGTGGATCAGTGTCAAATTTAAACGGATAATTGGAAAAGTTTAGCACATTAAAGGTGCAGTATAAATGCAGGTTTATCATGTTGCTTAGTTGAGTATGAATTTTAATGGAATGACAGTCGATAACATTTTGCCAACGGCTAAGATTTGTTGACAAATGCAGAATGTCAATTGTGTTGGTCATTGCCAAGAATGTGCAGACAGGTCACACAGACAAATGAAAATATACACCAAAAATGCTTTCTGACACTAAATAACAGGCACACCATTATTTCCACTTGGTTTAGTGACTTTAACATTGATATATTTTATCTTTTGATCTTTACTTAATAAAGTGGCATTCATATGATTTTATGTCCACTCATTTTGCTTCCAATTTCAGCCTTGATTTATTGTTTTCCTCCCATCAAAATAACATTGTGAATGTGGGTTCACATTTTCACATTTATTTTAATTTAGTTTATAGATACAGCATGGAAACAGGCCATTCTATTCACGCTAGCTCTATGTTATCCCCATGTAAGAGTACAATAATGCATAACTTGTTTATTGTGTATTTGTAATTTGTAATTTATTGTGTATTATATGTCATAGCTGCTTTCTTGCATCTCTCTGTCTTTCTATCTCTCTCTGTTGGCTGCAGCCATCATCTGCTTTGGTGAGGGAAGCAGGTCGATGTTTGGTCACAATGCCCTCGGAGACTGTGTCTGATTGGCCGCCGAGTGACCAGTGCATTGTGTGATTGGACACAATGCCCTTGGAGACAGCGGCTGATTGGACGGGAGGAAACCAATTTGTTGATTGGACGGGAATTTAAAGGGAAGCTGTTCGGTGATTGGATGCAACCCCCTTTGAGACAGCGGTTGATTGGCAACCAATTAATCGGGCACAAAAAATTGACAAATAGGCAAACAATAAAATCAGAATTTCCGATTTAAATCGGAAGAATATCATGCCTGATCTGCAGCAAAGATACTAGTATCCGCTCCAGTATCTTTGATCTGCAGTTCCTTCCTATTGAAGAAGAACCCTGGCCTGAAACAACTCCTAATCCATTCCCCCCACAGATGCTGCCTAGCCCGCTGAGTTCCACCAGCGCACTTTTTTTATTTAACTCTGAAATTGAAGATAGACATAAAGCTGGAGTAACTCAGCAGGACAGGCAGCGACTCTGGAGAGATGACCCTTCTTCAGACTGAACTGAACTCTCGTCGGTGAAAGTACTTGTGAATGTCTGCAGAAGGGTCTCGACCAGAAACTCAACCCACTCCCTAGAGCCGCCGCCCATCCCGCTGAGCCACCCAACAGGAAGGAGCCGCAGATGCAGTCGTCCCCGCAAAACGTCAAATGATTCCAGGAATGTCTAGGCGAGAGGGTGAGAGAGAGGGAGTGAAAGAGCGAGAGAGACGAGATGGGTAGCGGGCGAGAGAGCCCGTGCAAGAGAGGGAGGAATAGAGTGAAAGACAGAGGAACACAGCGAGAGAGGGAGAGAGAACGTGGTATGGAGGGTGAGAGAGAGAGCGAGAGAATAATAAAATAACGTGGGTGAATTACATTACCTGCACACCAGGAAGAAGCCCGTGCTCGCAGTCCGGAGCCCTCAATGAAAGTGAGTTTTAAGAAATTCTCCGGTGAATTTTATTCAAAGGAACGCGGCGTCATAAATACTTGGTCAAAACACTATTACATTTACTGAGGAATGTGGATCGATGTATTGATGACAAATTGTATAACTACCTGTTAACTACTGGTTGTTAACAAGTGCTAACAGTGGTAGTTAACAAATTGTTTTCGTCTCATGGCCGGTGCAGCGGTGACTCGTAAGGATTATCCATGGTCGTTTTAAAAAAAATCTGTATTTAACAACTCTGACTCCCTTCTAGTACAGAAATTGGATACAAACTGGAAACTGAAAAGTAGGGGAACGCCATCTCCCTGCGTACCCCACCCATTTCCATCACAGGTTATCCCACACTCACATCCACTCCCTACACACTAAGGGAAATTTACAGAGGCCAACTAACCTACAAACTCGCACATCATTGGGATGTTGGTGGAAACCAGAGCACCCAGACTAAACCCAAGCGGTAACTGGGAGAACATGCAAACTCCACACAGACAGTACCAGCAATCATAATCGAACCCGTGTCTCTGGCACTGTGAGGCAGCAACTTTGCCAGCTGTGCCACTGTGCTGCCATGTGGTCATATGTGGCTAAATGCCTTGCTTATTTTCCCCTTGAAACCAAGGCAACCTCTTCCTAAAACTGTTTGTTCATCGTGTTTGCCATTTCATTCTGTTTAAGTTTAGGTGAGCCTACGGCTAAGGTGAGAATTGCTTTATTATCCATGTAGATAAAAGTTAGGAGACTGCAGTTTAGCAGACCTTCATCACATAAGGACTGAGGTAGATTTCTGAGGGGTGGATCAGGGTGCATGAGATCACAGCCTGTCGAAAACTGGCTTTGGGTTGACATCCACAAATCATTTGTTTTTCAGAGTTGGAAATATGGCAAATTTCCTTCCTTCCTTCCAGCCGAGCCCAGTTGATGGGACAAGGTTATCTACTTGTTTAAATAAGGCAGTGTGAAATTTTGGGCATTGAATTCTACCTATGTTGATGGAATCATGTGCTGTCATTCCCATCAGCAGCATGGAAACTATGCTGACCTAGATGTGTTACTCGGCTAGAACAATCTGCCTGCATTTGCCCTACATCCCTCTGAACCTTTGTTATGCACATAGCTGCCTAAACATCTTTTTAAATAAACATTGTAATTGTACCTGCCTCTACCACTTGCTCTGGCAGCCTGCTCCATATATCCACCACCCTCAGTGTGGAAACACTTTATCTCACAATCCTTTTATATATTTTCCCTCTCACCGTAATATTATGCCCTCTAGTTTTAGACTCCCCTATCCTGGGAAAAAGACTGAATATTCACATTGTCACATTGTCTATACCCATCATCTTTGTAAGGTCACCCCTCAACCTCCTAAGCTTTATGGATAAAAGTACCAATACATTCTATCTTCTGGAAGCCTTTACAACTAAATTAAATCATTAAAGACCCACACCACCCTGACCACTCTGATTTCACACCTACCATAGGGAAGAAGGTATAGGAGACTGAAAATCGTGACCACCAGGTTTAAGCATAACTTCTTCCCAACAGCTATCACTTCAAACTAACCACAACTGTGAAGTATGGACTGGACAGTCTTTGGTTGTATCAAGGACCTTTTGGCTTTTTTCACTAGTATTAGGGTTAGTAAATTATTGATCGGAAATGGCGGCGCTGCCTTAGCAGCTGCGGCTCGCCTGAAGTCCGTCTGTTCTTTCTTTTTTTGTTGTTTTCTTGTCCTGGTTTAGTTAGTTAATTTGAGTTATTAGTTTGTGTATGTGTGGGGGGGGGGGGGTGGGAGAAACTTTTTTTAGTCTCTTCCTTCGGGGGGGGGGGGGCGACTCTTCTTGTCGTATCCCCCCGTCTCCGTCTGCGCTGAGGCCTAATGGCGGAGCTGATGGCCTCCAACTGGGACCGACCTCGAGGCTCCGGAGGAAGAACCAGCCAGGACTCACCTGCATGAGGCTGGCCGACTTCGGGGCTGAGGCGGCGTACCGATTCGGGGCTGAGGCGGTGGCGGTCTGACTCGGAGCTGAGGCGGCATTCCAGATTTTGGCGGCGGCCCGACTCGGAGTTGAGGTTGCGTTCCAGCTTTCGGCGGCGACCCGACTTCGGAGGTTCGGCCGCGGGCCAGTGGACGACATCGTCGGGAGCTCACAGGTCACAGGTTGGTGACCTGTTTTTCAGGAGCTCCTGCAACAACAGCTTCGTCCGCTGGACTGGAGGGCGGCAGCTTCGGCAGCTTCGTCCACCCTGGGCGTTTGAACCGGCCCGTTGAACCGGCCCGTATTCAGAGTTTGAACCGGCCCGTTCGCGGAGCGCGGTTGAGCCGCAGGACTTACTTACCATCACCCGGTGGGGTCATAACATCGGAGGCCTGGATCACCTCAGTGCAGAGGGAGAGCAAGGAGGGAAGAGACAAAGACTTTAAGACTTTTGCCTTCCATCACAGTGAGGAGGTGTCTGGTGAACTCACTGTGGTGGATGTTAAATTTGTGTTTATTGTGTGTTTTGTTATTTTATAATATGTATGACTGCAAGGCAACAACATTTCGTTCAGACCGATACTTTGGCTTTGAATTATTGTTTATTATATATTATTTATGTGCATATTGTTTAAAGGCCTGTTATGTTGTTGCAGGTAAGAATATCATTGTTCTCTTGTCAGTACGTATGACAATTAAACTCTTGACTCTTAAAGTATGTAAGACATGATTGAATTTCTAGACCATGGAGTCACAGAAGGAGGCCATTCTGTACGTTGTGCATGTCCTGGTTCTTTGGTAGACTTCTATAATAGGTTCCACTCATTTACTATTTTCTGATGGTCGTGCATTTTTTCATACAGTTATTTTGAATGTTTTTATTGAATCTGAATATTCATTAGCATAGTTGCCTTGTAATTCATAACTAAATAGATTTGAAAGTTAAACTTTCACTTTCATCTTAAATGTCAGCTGATCTTTCTTACGTGTGGGGCCAAATGTCTGAAAATTATTAAATAGACTGAATGGTAGGTACTAAGTGTAGCTCAGCCTCTCCCTCCTCCCCCGCTCCTCCTCCCTTCCCTTCCCTCCCCCCCCCCCCCCCCAGACTGTTTTTGAATGGTCTGACCAATGTTGAAATCTGTTAAGTATCAAACTCTTTGCTGCCCCCTTACATGTTGATTCCTCTTCTGCATACTCCAGTTATGAAGCTTTTGAGGCTTTCCTTCAGCTTCAATAAATAAATACCCTAGGGTTCCATTTGATTGTAATAACTAAGTTTCATTGTATGATAGAAAAATTATGGATTATGAATTGGCAACTCGTATGCAGTTATACCCCATTGATATGCTGTTTCTGAATTATTTTATTTCTTAAATTATAATGCAGTAAAGGACAATCATTAATTGCATGGCGTTTACACAAACAATGCATTTTGCTCAGTCCCAGTTAGATGGCAGTAAGGCCTGACCAATTCTCTTTTCTTGACTGATAGCATTAGGAACTTCAATCCTGTCATATAGCTGATTGCATTTGAAATGTGGATGAAGAGAACATTTTGCACAGCTTAAATGAGCTGATGAAGGGAGCAAGGAAAGGCATTCGGTCCCTCAACTCTTGTCTCATTCTGATGACAAAATGTACCCTAACTGGGTTCACTGTCTTCCATAAGTTTCCTGAGAGCTTAGCGGTGGGGCAGTCTGTGGATTTGTCATTAAAATGTTGATGAATTAGGTATGCCAACTTCTTGGCCAGAGGAGGTGGGGCAGATATTTTATAATATGAAACTCTATAATCCGGAGTAAGTGGGGAGGGGGGGGGGGGGGGGGGGGCATAGTCTCCAGGTGATGTGGTGGCCATGGAGATGCAAGATAATGCATATGCTGGAATCTTGAGCAAAACGCAAAGTGCAGGGGGAAAACATAGAAACATAGAAACATAGAAAGTAGGTGCGAGAGTAGACCACCAGGTCCGTCGAGCCCGCACCGCCATTCGCTCATGGCTGAACACTAAACAGACACACTTACCCACAAACAGTAGACACAAGACACAGAACACAAGACACTACCCTCCCCTTCATACCGCTATCACCCCTCTCCACCCGAAGAACCGCGTGATCTCCTGGGGGAGGCAAAAAAACGGATAAAAACCCAGGTCCAATTCGGGAAAAAAAATCCGGGAAATTCCTCTCCGACCCCAATCCAGGCGATCGACACTTGTCCAGGAGATCACTCAGGTCTTACTATACTAACCATACCTAGGTCCATATCCCTGCCCTCTCCCCGTAGCCCCTTATCCCCTCGGCAGCTAAAAAACCATCTATTCTAGACTTAAATATATTTAACGTTTCTGCTTCCACTGCTCCCTGGGGCAGTGAATTCCATAAATTAACCACCCTCTTGGTGAAGAAGTTCTTCCTCATCTCAGTTTTAAAAGAGCCCCCCCTTATTCTGCAACTATGTCCCCTAGTTCTAGTTTCCCCGATCATTGGGAACATCCTCGGTGCATCCACCCGATCAAGGCCCCTCACGATCTTATATGTTTCAATGAGATCGCCTCTCATTCTCCTAAACTCCAAAGAGTAGAGCTCCAGCTTACTTAACCTTTCCTCATATGTCAATCCCCTCATTGCAGGAATTAATCTTGTAAACCTTCGCTGCACTGCCTCCAGGGCTAGTACATCCTTCCTTAAGTATGGACCCCAGAACTGTACACAGTATTCCAAATGTGGTCTCACTAATACTGTGTACAGCTGCAGCAAGACCTCCGTGTTTTTATACTCAATCCCCCTAGCAATAAAGGCCAAAACTCCATTGGCCTTCCTGATTGCTTGCTGCACCTGCATACTGACCTTTAGTGATTCATGTACTAATACCCCTAGATCCCTTTGCGTTGCATTACAACGCAGCTCCTCCTCATTTAGAAAATAACTTGCCCTATCATTTTTTTTCCCAAAGTGAATGACTTCACATTTATTAGTATTAAATTTCATCTGCCAAGTTGTTGCCCACTCACCTAGCTTATCTATATCCATTTGCAGACTCTTCCTATCCTCCTCATCCCCAACTTTTCCTCCCATTTTTGTATCGTCCGCAAATTTTGATATATTACACTTGGTTCCCTCCTCCAAATCATTTATATAAATTGTGAACAACTGGGGTCCCAGCACCGACCCTTGCGGAACCCCGCTAGTTACCGGTTGCCATCCCGAGTATGAACCATTTATCCCCACTCTCTGCTTCCTATTTGTCAGCCAATCCTCTACCCATGCTAATATATTACCCCCAATCCCATAACTTTTTATTTTTAGCAATAGTCTCTTATGTGGCACCTTGTCAAAAGCCTTTTGGAAGTCCAAGTATACCACATCCACCGGTTCCCCTTTATCCACCCGGGTTGTTACTTCCTCAAAGAATTCGAGCAGATTCGTTAAACAGGATTTCCCCTTCACAAAACCATGCTGGTTCTGTCCGATGAAGTCATGTTTATCCAAGTGCCCCGTTAGTGTTTCTTTAATAATTGTCTCTAACATTTTACCCACCACCGATGTTAGACTAACCGGTCTATAGTTACCCGCCTTCTGTCTACTTCCTTTTTTAAATATAGGTGTTACATTGGCCATTTTCCAATCCACTGGGACCGTTCCTGCCTCCAGGGAGTTTTGGAAAATTATCACCAATGCATCCACAATCCCCACCGCTATCTCCCTCAAGACCCTTGGATGTAATCCATCAGGCCCAGGGGATTTATCCTCCTTCAGTCTCATTAATTTCCCTAATACCACCTCCTTGGTGATCTTAATAGTATTTAGCTCCTCCATTCCTACCGCCCCCTGTTTATCCAGCGTTGGAATATTTTTTGTGTCTTCTATGGTGAAGACTGATACAAAATACTCGTTTAATGCCTTTGCCATTTCCATGTTCCCCACCAACAACTCTGCAGTCTCACCCTCCAATGGACCAACGTTCACCTTAGCCACCCTTTTTCTTTTTATATAGCTATAAAAACTCTTACTATTAGTTTTTATGTTGTTCGCTAAATTCCTTTCATAGTCTATTTTCCCCGTCTTAATTAATCTCTTAGTTATTCTTTGCTGACCTTTAAATGCTTCCCAATCCTCTACCCTCCCACTATCTCTGGCTACCTTATATGCCCTTGCCTTCAGCCGAATACTATCCTTTATAGTTTTACTGAGCCATGGCTGACTGTTCTTACCCTTACCCCTTTTTTTTTTCATAGGAATAAATTTTTCTTGAAGGTTATACAGTAGATCCTTAAACGTACACCACTGCTCATGTACCGTCTTATTCTTGAGTCTGCTATCCCAGTCAACTTTGATCAGCTCAGTCCTCATACCTTCATAATCCCCCTTATTTAGACTAAGCACCCTAGCCTGAGTTTCAACCTGCTCCCCTTCTATTTGAATATGGAATTCGACCATATTGTGGTCACTTGTTCCCAACGAGTCCCTAACTATGACATTTTTAATCAATCCTGCTTCATTACACAGGACCAGATCCAAGATTGCCTCCCCCCTTGTCGGTTCTGTGACATACTGTTCTAGGAACCCGTCTCTAATACATTCTATAAACTCTTCCTCTAGTCTACCCTGCCCAGTTTGGTTTGCCCAATTAATATCAAAATTGAAGTCCCCCATGATTACAGCAGTTCCCTTTTTACATGCGTCAACTATTTGCAGATTTATGTTCTGACTAACAGCGTCACAGCTATTTGGAGGTCTATAAATTACACCCACTAGTGTTTTTTTCCCCTTGTTATTCTCTATCTGTACCCAAGCTGTTTCACTATCCTGATCCTTCAACGCAATATCCTTCCTCTCTATTGCCGTTATTCCCTCCCTTATTAAAAGGGCCACCCCTCCTCCCTTTCTTTCCTGTCTATCTTTTCTAATTGTCGAGTACCCCTCTATATTTAACTCCCAGTCCTGATCCCCTTGCAGCCATGTCTCCGTAATGGCCACGATATCATAACCATATATACTTAATTGCACCGTTAATTCATCTATCTTATTTCGAATACTCCGTGCATTTAGATAAAGCACTTTCAGATGATTTTTACTACCCTTCCTTTCCGTTTTTGCCCCTTTTACATCTAGAGCTTTATCTTCACACATTCTGGATCCTCCTGTCACATTTTGATTTTCCGCTTCCCTAGCCTCCCTAGATGAGCCCTCCAATCTATCCTTCCAAAGCACTGCTGTAATATCTTCCCTGACTAGCAATGCAACACCACCACCTCTTGCCCCTCCAATTCTATCACACCTGAAGCAACGAAATCCTGGAATATTTAGTTTCCAATCACAGCCCTCCTGCAACCATGTTTCACTGATCGCCACAACATCATACTTCCATGTGTCTATCCAGACTCTAAGCCCATCCACCTTTCTTACAATGCACCTAGCATTAAAATATGCACATTTAAGAAACCCCCCGTCTCTTCTTCTCTGTTTATTTCCTTTTTTTTCTTTCTCCTCTTGTGTCCGAGTGCTTCCCTTTTCTGCTTCCTGCCTCCCATTCGGTCTACTAGCTTTCTCTATTTGAGTCCCTCGCCCCAACCATTCTAGTTTAAAGTCCCCCCAGTGACCTTTGCAAATTTCCCCGCCAGGATGTTGGTCCCCCTCGGGTTCAAGTGCAACCCATCCTCTCTGTACAGGTCCCACCTTCCCCAAAAGAAGTCCCAATGATCCAGAAACTTGAATCCCTGCCCTCTGCACCAGTCTTTCAGCCACGCATTTATCCTCCACCTCGCTCCATTCTTACTCTCACTGTCGCGTGGTACAGGCAGTAATCCTGAGATTGCTACCTTTTTGGTCCTTTTCCTTAACTCTCCTCCCAACACCCTAAATCCTCCCTTCAAGACCTCTTCACTTTTTTTACCCATGTCATTTGTACCAATATGTACCACGACCTCAGGCTCCTCTCCCTCTGATTTCAGGATATCTTGGATGCGTTGAGACACGTCCGAGACCTTGGCACCAGGGAGGCAGACCACCATCCTGGTCTCCCGACTGCGTCCACAGAAACGCCTATCCGACCCCCTAACAATAGAGTCCCCAATTACTATTGCCCTCTTCTTTTTTTCCCTACCTTTCGGAGCAACAGGGCCGGTCTCTGTGCTGGAGGCCCGTCCGCTGTTGCTACTCCCGGGCAGGCTGTCATCCTCATCCGTACTCAAACAGGAGTACTTATTTGCAAGGTGTACCGACATTGGAGTACTCCCTCGTTCCTGCCTCTGCCCCTTGCCCTTCCTTAGCGTGACCCATATGTCTCTCTCCTGTGGTTTTGGAGTGACCACCTCCCTATAACTCCCCTCTATGACCTCGTCACTCTCCCTGACAAGACGGAGGTCATCGAGCTGCTGCTCCAGGAACCTAATACGGTCCCTTAGGAGCCCCATCTCTCTGCACCTGGTGCAGATGTGGACATCTGGAGGGCCATCCGACACCATGACCTCCCACATCTGACATCCAGAACAGTACACTGCTCTGACTGTCATTCTCTCACCTTACCCTGGATCCGATACCAGTACAATATGATAGAAACTGCTGGGAGAAATCAGCAGGTATCTGACTCACAACAACTGCTCCCTCTTGCCCTTTAAACTGTACCTTTATTATATAAACAAAAAGCACTGTACCTTTAGCCCACTGTACCCTTAGCTCACTGTACCCTTAGCCCACTTTACCTTTACTAAAGCACTGAACCTTTAACCATAAAGCATAAATGCTAACCTGAGGGCGCACCCAATCAGCTGCTTCCTCTAGTCTGCTTCCACCAATCAGCGGCTTCCCCAGAAACCCTCCCTATGGAGTGTGGAACGTTACGGGATTTGGTAAGCCCTGACCCTCCTCCACTGTCTCCAATGGTCCCGGGCCTCTGTGAAAACAAGCCCCGTGCCCGATTTAAGTACTCACCGCCCTGACCCTCCTCCGCTGTCTCCAACGGTCCCGGGCCTCTGTGAAAACAAGCCCCGTGCCCGATTTAAGTACTCACCGCCCTGACCCTCCTCCACTGTCTCCAACGGTCCCGGGCCTCTGTGAAAACAAGCCCCGTCCCCGGGAACTCAGCAGGTCAGGCAACTTCTGGGGAGGAAATGGATGGGTGACGATTTGGTTTGGAACCTTTAATCAGTCTGAAGAAGCATCCCAGCTCAAAATATCACATGTCCATCCCCGCACCAAATGTTGCCTTGCCCGTTGAGTTTACTTTAAAACTTTTGCTCAAGATGTTGACCATTTATAGCTCTGAAATGGGGAGAAATCGCTAAATGCTGAGGATAATCAATTTTTGAAATGTTCTATCCTGGATGGCTGTGGTTGCAGTTATTATGTACTTTGCAAGCTGAAAATTATAGCTTTTCTGAGACAGAGAATCAATAAGTATATGCATCAATTAGTAAAATGGACAAGGTGGAAGATTGGTTTGGTTCGTATGGAATGGTGGAAAAGACTGGCATCGTTACTCCTGCTTCAGTTTCTTGAGCTTCTCTGCGATTTTCCCCTTTGTAATCAAGTTTGTGTGAATGGTACTGCTATTATTAATGCTTCTTTGTTCATGACTCCTCAATGGAGGATATTCTTTTGTGTCACCCTATTAACTCCATCAATTATAATTATCAGATTACATACCCATCAAATGTCTAGTTTCAAAGGAATACAAGGGAACTTTATGTAACCAGCCTTCTTAATTTAACCCATGGGTTAAATTATCATTCTTGTGCATTAGAGCTTGCTCGTTCCAAGGCCAGGCTCCCTTTCCTGAGATGTGATACCTGGGAACATACTCCTCCTCCTATTCCATTCCTTTCAACATTCCATGAAGTTTTTTGATTAGATTTAATTTCATCACCTTGCAGCAATTACTGCACAGGCACCAGCTTCGCATTTTCATACATCTGAGATTTTCATAAATATACATTATAATTTGTCTCAGATCTGTAGTTGATGAATTTATCTCAATTTAAGTCATTTGCTATATCCCTGCTCATCGATATTTCTTTGTGCTACTTTTCAGTCTCCTGCTGCCATCTACACATTTTTTGTGCTCCCTTACTGTGTGATCTTGTATCTTGAACAAGTTACTCTCTCTTCCTTCATTCAGCGGACAGGCTTACACAGAGATCAACTTCAAACCTGTTCCTGCATTTGATAAATCACAGGGATGTTACTTCCATGGAACCGAGTTCCACTAAGAGGCAGCAACTTGCGCAGCTGTGAGGGATGGGGATGGTGGTGACAAGATTAGGAATTATTTTTATTTTTTTAAAGGAACAGAGGAAGAACATACATCACGGTGTGCTGAAGCTGCTCATCATCTCCTCTTTGTACTTGCCATACAATCTGCAATTTATGTTTCTATATCGGAGGCAGAAAATCATAGATAATATTATATGGAGAGTCTGAACTGAAACTACCTAAGTCCATATAATCTATCACTATAGATCCACTGGCTACATAATATCACCGTAAGCAAGTTCCCTTAAATAGCAGGTAGACATAAAATGCTGGAGTAACTCAGCGGGTCAGGCAGCATCTTTGGAGAGAAGGAATGGGTGACGTTTCGGGTCGAGACCCTTCTTCAGACTGGATTCAGACTCGGTCTGAAGAAGGATTTTGACCCGAAACGTCACCCATTCCTTCTCTCCAAAGAAGCTGCCTCACCCGCTGAGTTACACCAGCATTTTGTGTCTACCTTCGATTTTAACCAGCATCTGCAGTTCTTTCTTACACATCTCTTAAATAGCAACCTGATTCTGTTGGTATTGGCAAACTCTTTATAATCACTATACTTTCTGCACAATATAAATTGCTCACAGTTTAACACACTAGATCAAAAACATGCTGAAAATATCACGAGGAAATCAGTTTGTACAATAATGCCACTGATAAGAAATGGTCATACAGTTCATGTCACATCAGTAATTGTAAAGCAAATAAAAACAGATGCTGGAAATATGACAGAAAATGCTTGACAATTCTGGCCACACAGATGCTATTTGACCTGCTGAACATTTACCATTTTTACTTCATGCTACATCATCCATGGCATGACTCTAGCCTACTGGGAAGCTATTGCATCTTCCAGGTGAACAAAATTATTCATGTTTAAGGAAAACCAGAATGGCATAATTGAATATTTTGCCATTAAGGTGTATCTGCTGGGGACAGAGTTCCACAGCAAAAGCATTAACATATCACCATAGACTGGATTCATGTTCTATTCAACACCAGGTCATTGCGAAGCAAGAGGGGAGGTTGCTGGGGCCTTGGCAGAAATCTTTGTATCTTCTTTTTCCTCAGGTGAGTTCCCAGTGGGTTGGAGAATAGCCAATATTGGTTCATTGTTAAAACAGCAATAGGGAAAAAACAGGAAATCATAAGCTGATGAGCCTTATGTCGATGGTAAGGAAATTAATGGAGAAGATTCATAGGGATAACAATTACTTACATATGGAAAGGCATAGACTTATTAGGGACAGTTTGGCTTTTTGTATGTCAGGTCATGCCTTACAAACTTGGTTGAGTTTTATGAGGATGTGATGAAGATGATTCATGAAGGTAGAATTATTCTTGTTGTCCACATGGACTTTATTAAATCATTCAACTAGGTAAGATAATATGGTAAGGTAATCCAAAAGATGAAGGCACATGGGATCCATGGTGGTTTGGTAGATTCAATTCAGAAATGGCTTAACCACAGTGAGTCGTGGTGCAGAAGTGTTACTCTGACTGGAGGTCTGTGTCCAGTGATATACCACAGGGATCATTACAGGAACGACTGCCTTGCACAAAATATTAGGTGAGCTGATTAGTAAGTTTGCAGAGGAAAAAAATAAATCGGTAGAGTTGTGGATAGTGAAGAAGATTGAAGACAAGAAATACAGCAACATTTTAATCAGTTTGAAATGTGTGCGAAGAAGTGGCAGATGGAATTTAATTTGCACAAGTATGAGGTGTTGCACTTTGGGAGTTCAAATATAAGAGGAAAGTATGCAGTAAATGGCTGGAACACGGAAACATTGACGTACAGAGGAATCTTGGGGTGTATGACCATAGCTCTCTGAAAGTGGCAACATAAGTAGATAAGGTGATAAAGCCGTATGGTATACTTGCCTTTGCCAGTTTGGGTATTGAATATCAAAGTTTTAGAAATAATGTTTTTTTTTTTTAGTTTTGTTTAGAGATACAGCGCGGAAACAGGCCCTTCGGCCCACCGGGTCCGTGCCGACCAGTGATCCCCGCACATTAACACTATCCTACACCCATTAGGGACAATTTTTACATTTACTAAGCCAATTAACCTACAAACCTGTACGTCTTTGGAGGAAACCGAAGTTCTCGGAGAAAACCCACCCAGTCACGGGAGAACGTACAAACTCCGTACAGACAGCATGCTTAGTCAGGATCGAACCCGGAACTCTGGCGCTGCATTCACTGTCAAGCAGCAACTCTACTGCTGCACCACCATGACCTCAGCTGTATAACATTTTGTTTAAGCCATATTTGGAGTGTTGTGTGCAGTTCTGGTCAACAAATTAGAGGAAGAATGTGGAGGCTTTAGAGAAAGTGCAAAAGTGGTTAACTAGAATGTTGCCTGAATTAGAAAGAATGGGTAAATTTGCATTCTTTTCTCTGGGCAATCTGATATAAGTACATAATATTATGAGAGCACGGATAGGGTAGATAATCAGAAGCTTTTTCCCAGGGTGGAAAGTCAAATACTAGAGCGCATAGATTTAAAGTGAATGGGGAAAATGTAAGATTTGCGAGGCAATTTATTTTAAATAGAGGTACCTGGAATGTGCTGCCTCGGAAGTGCTGAAAGTAGATATGATAACAGCATTTCAGAGGAATTTAGATAGGCACATGGACAGGGATAGAAGGATATAGTCCATGTGGAGTCCGATGGGATTAATTTAAATTTGCATTAATGTTAGCATAGACATCATGGACTAACGGGCCTGTCAAATTCATGACCTTGGATGTATCTCAACTAATCTGGCTGGGGTCAGTCATGGAGTCATAGAATTATAGGTACAGACCAATTCCGCCCACCACATGCCAACCTTTTACCCATCTGTACTCAATCCATTTGCCCACATAAGGTCCGTATCCTCCTACATCATGCCTTTGTAAGTGCCTGCCTAAATGTATGTTAAAAGTAATGATCGTGGTTATAATTATAATACGATTATAATATGATTTGTTGACTATCTTGCAGGCATTCCATTTTGTTTGTGTAAAACTAATATGAAATCCTTGCTTAGAAAGCAGTAATTTCTGTAAATTTGTCAATTTTGTCAAAGAAAAATGAATTGTATGCAAGGCTTAAGAAGATGAAATCAAGCAGGGTCCCTGAGGATATTCACTTTTAGTTTGATCAGAAACTTTGTGGGCTACCATTAATACACCATGGCTAACTTTCCTCAACATGGGATGATGTTACTGTTCTAAATATTTAAAAAATTGAGGGGAGCAACCTAATGAAACTCTAGCCCCTCTTTTGCTGATTTTCTATAATTCTGGAAGACTTTGTTATTAATAAGTTAAATTAATGTTAAATTAAAAAAATATTCCATAAATACTGTTATTGTTCTGCTGTAGAAAGTATGTGTGGATCTACCGACTTTTAGTCATTCGTGGACATGTGCATCCTGGACTTGCTAGCAGCTATACTGTGGTGCTCTGAGCCCACATAGAATTCGATGATGGTGTTTGCATTACCTTGTTAGTGCAGTGGTACAGCTAATAGAGGTTTGCCTCACAACTAGTGACCCAGGTTCAATCTTGACCAATGGCATTTGCACATTCTCCCTCTGACTGAGGCTGAACATATCCAGTTTGATTTAATCCATAATGCTCTATTGAATACGCTAGAAAGTCAATACACACTTTTGATTTCATGCAATTTGTTCATATTGTGTCATGGTGTGTAGGAAACATGGGATTCACCTGGTCTTGAAAATCTATCCTATTGTGCACACTTTTGGACACTTGCATTTCAATGGAATAAAATAGTAAGATTAAACGAGAATTTACCAGTTTGAAGTTTGATCTGTATTTTATGAGGAGTTACGATGAGGGATTACGTGAAGAACCCGCTCAGCACGCATGCGCGGCACACTTCAAAGCAGTGGTGTGGAATCACAGATAGACACAGTTATTGAAGTAAACATAGTAAAGACAAGGAGACATCAGTTTGTGAATTTGACCCATATTATTGAGGGTGGGAGCGGAGGGCACGTAATCCCTCATCGCAACTCCTCATAAAATACAGATCAAACTTCAAACTGGTAAGTTCTCGTTTAATCTTACTATTTTACTTCGGAGTCACGTGAGTGATTCCGTGAAGATTTCAAAGCTCTGTGATTTCAAACCGTGTAACAGTTATTACTACATCACTGCCGAAGTCTTTGAGGGAGGAAGTGTGTTATCGTAATCAACCAATGAATCTGTTTTATGAAAAACAAAAATGGTATTTATTAACAATAACAACAAAAAGAAAATTGCTCCCCCGGGCTTAAATTAAATATTTGCAGACTGTAAAATTGTTTCTGCATATAACACAGGTTTTGCCAACGGCTTGTGATAAAAAGTCCTGAACGTGGTTTCCCTTGCCCATCCCGCTGTAGCCAGGATGTGGTCCATCGGCACGTTCATTCTTTCCGCCGTTGACGTGGATGCTGCCCTGGTGGAGTGAGATTTATACAAGTTAGTGTCAATCCCGGTAGCTTTTAGCACCTGCTTGAGCCATCTCGAAATGGTTTGGCTCGTCACCCGACCATGAGGTTTTTTATGACTGACCCACAAGGCGTTTTCACTCCCTCGAATATTGTTAGTTGTGTCTATATAAGATAGTAGGTGGGTCATGACACATAACCGTGGTTCTGGTGGGTAAACCCGGAATATCACGATTGGACTAGGCGTTCCTGGCCTGCTCTGTTTGATCAGTCCCTGGATCATAAACGAGATCTGGTCTGGAGCTGTAATCATGTGGTCCAGTTGTAACCGATGTAGAGACTGGATCCTCTGTGCGGATACAAGTGCCATTAACATGAGCGTTTTTAGTGTCAATTGTTCCAGGCTGAGGGATCTGGCTGGAGGCCATCCCCTGAGGTAAGTCAGGACCTCACTGACATCCCATATATGGGTGTACCTTGGTCTAGGGGGGTTGGTATTGTAAATGCCTTTCATTAATTTTATCACCAGCGGGTGAGATCCCATGGCCTGTTGTCCTGGTGCTAGTGTTAAGTAGGCAGACAGGGCACTTCTCGCTGTGTTGATGGCACTGTAGCCGAGTCCTTCTTCGTAGTGAAGTTTGGCCAGGAATTCCAGTACGTTGGTGACTGATGCAGTTGTGTAGGTGGTCCCTGTATCCAGGCAGTACTTTTCCCATTTTTTGATATTGGTCAAGTACTGTTTTTTGGTGGATGTTCGGAGGGATGCTGACATGGTGTCGACAGTTTGTTCTGATAATCCCGTTCCCAGCAATGGTCTGTTCAGAATCTGCAACCCAGGAGTTTGATTTTTTCATGGCATGGGTGGCTTATGCCAGACACTGGTTGTTGTAATAATTCTGGGTCACTGGGAAATGTCATCGGAGTTCCAACAACCATGTCATGGAGTATCGGGAACCATGGCTGCGTAGGCCAGTCGGGTACTATCAAAATACCTGAAGCAGAGTCCATTTGTATTTTGCGTAGTACCCGACTAATGAGGCAGAAGGGAGGAAATGCATAGAAGAAGAAATTTCCCCAATCCAGCGCGAACGCATCTACCGCTGCTGCCTCAGGGTCTGGCTCCCAGGCGACATACATAGGTACCTGGTGATTTAGCCTTGATGCGAATAAATCGATATCTGGCGTGCCATATTGCTTGACAATTTTTGCAAATATTTTGGGGTTTAACATCCATTCGATGTTGTCATTAAATTTACGTGACCTGGTGTCTGCCACTGTATTTAGCTTACCTGGTAGGTAAGTTGCTGATAGCCAAATATGTCTTTCGACACACCATTGCCAAATTGTGTTAACCAACTTGTCGCATGATAATGATTTTATGCCGCCCATATGGTTAATGTAGGCCACCACCGTAGTATTATCTATTTGTAACCGAATATGCAAGTGATGCATATTTGATGCATATGCTTTTAAACCATAGAAGGCACCCAACATCTCTAGATAATTTATGCCCAGTGTAAGTAGTAATGATGACTCGGGGTTAGTCCATCTACCACCTGTGCTGGATATGGCGTTAGTTGCTCCCCAGCCTTGAGCACTGGCATCTGTTTGGATAACTAGCATAGGTTTAGTGATGATAATAGGGCTGAAACTATGCCAAACGTTTTCTGCCCACCACTGTAGTTCTGATATTGCTTCAGTGGGTAATTTCATGACACGATCATAATGACCTGCATGTCGTTTTAGTGCCTGTACCTTTGCTCTTTGTAAGTTTTGGTAGTGCAAAGGTCCGAATTGCGTAGCCGGAATTGCTGCTACAATTTTCCCAATTACTCTTGCTACTTGTCGAATAGTTGGTCGTTTGTTGACCATTAGATTGTTGCATGATTGTGCCAATGCAACTGTTTTGGCTCTTGGCAAAGTTACAGTCATATGGACTGAATTAATTGTGAAGCCCAAGTAGTCCATAGTTGTGGATGGCTTCAACTTAGATTTATCTGGATGTAAGACAAATCCCAAGGTTTCGAACAACTGTTTGGTAGCTAATACAGCTGACATAGTCAATTCCATGGTTTTGCCTACTATTAAGATATCATCAAGATATGCCATGACAATATGTTTTTGTCTTCTTAATATTGCCAAGGCTGGTTTTAGTATCTTGGTGAATAATCTTGGGGCTGATGTTAACTCATTGGGTAACGTTTTAAACTGCCATATTGCCCCATCCAGGTAAACTTCAGGTATCTGCGATGATCCTTGTGAATAGGTACTGAATAGTAAGCATCTTTAAGATCAATGCTTGCCATGTAGTATCCTTTGGAAATTAATTGTTTGGCAGTAACAAACGTTTCCATTTTGAAATTTATATACTTAACATACATATTTAGTGATGTTAAGTCAATGATGATGCGACATCCACCATCTTTTTTGGTTTTAGTGAATATATTTGATACAAATTCCAAGGATTCATGTTTTGTTTTTTCAATGATACCCTTTGTAATTAGTCTCATCAGTTCAACTTGTTCCTCTTGTTTTTCTTTCACTGAGAGGGAAAATACCCTTTGGGGTAAATGTTGAACTGGTGGCAATTTACCTGTTATGAATTGTATTTTGTATCCACTAATGCTATTGAGTATATACTGATCACTCGTGATAGACTCCCATGCTGCTTTAAACTGGTGTAATCTCCCTCCCTTTAGTATTAAGCCCCTTCTTTCTATATGCTGGTAGGAACCAGACCCACCTACCTCCATAGTTACGGGTATTTCCTCTGGTTCCCGCCGGTCCCACGAGGCTTGCGTGTTGTCTGATGTGGCGTTGACGTTGGGGGGTGGCGCATTTCCCATGGGGTCCGCTCTGGGCCCTGGTCTAAAAAAGACTTACGGTGATAAAATGCGGACCCCGAGCTTTCACCAGTCCTATATGGTGGACGTCGACTGGTGGACGCGACGGGGTGCTGCCACTTGGTGTTTAGTGCTCTAGGTTTGCTCGTCCCGTGCCCTGCCTTCATGAGACCATGAGTTTTTGAGGCCTCGGCCATATCCTTCATTCGCTTAGGGAGGTCATTGCCAAAGAGCAGTATGTCTGGCTCAGAGGCTGGGGTTTTGCACAGCCCCGCAAATTTAGGATTGATGGCAGGTTTTATTATTTCTTTACGCAGGTTGTTGATCTCAAATTGCATATTGCACAACAGCGCGAGAGTATCCTGTTGAGTGGTGGTCATCTCGGTGTTGTCCACGGAACGAGCAAATACAGGTAATGGCCGAAGTGATGGCCGACGTCAGGAGCCTGAGGATCCGCTGCAGTTTTAGCTCGTGGTGTTGGATGTTTGGCCCAACGTGCCCCCAGATTTGGCTGTTTACAGTTGGCACTTTGAGGGACTCACAGTTCTCCGGTGCTGTATAAGTTTTTCCAAAGCATCATTGACCACCTGCTCCTGTAGAGCCCTGTTGGAGAGGTGGTTGATGCTGGCCGCTAGTTTGGCTTCTAACGGTCTTCCTGCACGTGGGGTTGCCACGTAGCGGTCCACTACACCAAGCAGCTCTTCCTGTTCCTGTACCCCTTGCATACTCCCGAGATCTTCAGCCATCGTCCCCTCTTCTTGACCAGCCCAGTCCTGGTCACCAAAGCTATCCTCTGGAAAAGAGGAAGCAATGGACAGTGCACAAGGCACTGTGGAGGGAGTGCCTGACCTCCCTCTGCGAGAGCGCCCCTCCTGGGGCGCACCTCGCTGGAGCACCTGCTTCAAGAGCCGCTCCAAGCGGCTCATGCGGCTGTCTCTCCCCCGCCCTGGTGGAGAGACGTCCCCGTCCGACGTGTCGGAAACCACCGGCCGGACGCTCTTCCTGGTAGCTTTACATCCAGCCCGCTGCTCAGGCGCTAGCGGGGCTGGGCTCAGCACGGTGTCGGGGATAGCGGAGCGCTCGGTTAGCGTTCCTACCGCCTGTTGCTGCCCCCCCCTGATAGAACGCTCCTCTGGTGGAGTCGAACGGGGGATAGATTTCTTTGAGAGTCTTGTCTTTGGTGTACTCATTCTGAAAGAGAAATCAGACGGCTCTTCTTTGGTAAGTAAAGCCGACCTCAGTTCACTTACCTGACGGTCCGTCTTTTAAATTGCAGCGGGAGCGCCTGACTCCCGCTGTAGCCGCTTGTTGCACTGCTGGCGTAATGCCACGCATGCGTGCTGAGCGGGTTCTTCACGGAATCACTCACGTGACTCCGAAGTAAAATATATATTTAAATTATGGAAACGTGGAGATACATAAGAAATAGTGTGGTGAATCAGTAGAATGGTACTAACCTTATATCCCTGGGATCTGAGTTCTGATCTATTTCAGATGAAGACACTGAAACCTATTTACAAAATCTTCAGAGTTTAGAGCAGAAAATGTAGAAAATGTAGAAAATTGTTAAAAATGTCGTCACTGTTCCAACATAATAGTGCAGTTTCTTCAGAGCGGCATTATGGTTGGTACAATGTAAAAGGGCCAGTGCCTGTGTGCCACTTGACCTCAGCCACTGGGCAGGCTTGTGCCCTACTTGACCTCAGTGTGTCAGGCATTAACACAGTATAGCGGTTGACAAGTGTTTGTTTCCTTCAGAGGCACCAATCTCCTACTGACAACAAATAGATACATCACATAATCAAAATCACATATTTATTTGTGATTTTAGAATCCAAGTAGAAAGGAGTTTTCTCAGTCTTTTACCAACATTGATTGGCCACAATGGAGAATAACATTTAAAATTAGAAGGATTAGAGGGACGATGAAGATTATTTTCAGCCAGAATGTGATAGACCTGGAACTGGAACTTTTACAATTGTGTGGGCAATCTGGGCATGACTGGTCAGAGGTGTACTTGCTCTCCATTCACAATTGCTCTTGAGATGATGCTGGTGATCTGTCCTGAACCACTGCAGTTCTTCTTGTGTTTCCGGAGCACTGTGGGCAGGAATTTCCAGGATTTAGACCCAGTAGCATTGAAGGAATGACATTGTATTTCCAAGCCACACGTGTCACTTCGAAGGAAACGTGTAGGCAATGCTGCTCCCAAGCATCTCCTTCCCTTGTCCTTCCTGATGGGAAGAAGTTGCAGGTATAAACAATAGACAATAGGTGCATTAGATGGTCTTGGAATAGACCATCTGCAGTCTTGGAATAGACCATCTGCAGTGCATTACAATCTTGTGCATCAGCGGTGTAGGAAATGCATGTTTAGAGGGGTGGATGGGTCACCAATCAAGCAATTTACTTCACCGTGGACGTTGTTCAGCTTTTTGAGCATTATTTGAGCTGTAGCCATCTAAGCCAATGGAGATGATTCCATCATGTTTCCGATGAAGCTGCTGAATATGATTAGGCTTAAAACTCTGGAGTGAAGAACTCTTGCTGTGTTGTCCTGGCGATGAGACGGTTGACCTTTAACACCCACTACTACTAATTTTCTTTGTGTGATTTATAACTCCACATTGGAATGTTCTTCCATGGATGCCCGCTCACTTCAGTTTATGCATGAACATTGAAATTAGGAGCAGGAGTAGGCAATGTGACTCCTCATATTTGCTCCATCAGTTAACAGGACCATGGCTGACCTGGTTGTAATTTCAACACATTACTATCTGCACTAACCTTTTTGACTTTTGTTTATCAAATATCCATCCACTTCTGCCTTAAAAACATTGAAGGATTTTAATTTCATTTTGTTCCATCTCTGTCTTAATTTTTTAATTATTAGGACTAGTGACTCCAGTTTTCAACATCTACGTCAAGCTCTTCAAACAAATCTCTACTCACTCCAATTTACAAGAGGTGCAAGGCTAGTGTGTGTAACCTTTCCTCATAAAACCATATGCCATTTCCAGATATTGGTCCAGAACATTTTTTCTGCCTCCAACACATTTAAATCCTTCCTTCAGAAGACCAAATGTGTACACTATTTTCAGGATGTGATCTCATCAATGTTCTTTATAACTGAAGCATAACCTCCCTACTTTTATATTCGATTCCCCCAGTAATAAACATTCCACTAGGTTTTCTGATTATGTGTAGTGCATACATATTAGCCTTTGTGAATCATACACAGCGAGGCTCCTATACCTCCGCATCTTAGGGCTCTGTATTCTCTCACCATTTAGATAACTGCTTCTTTTAAAATGTTCTCACACTGAACAATTTCATTTTTTTTCCCACATAACAGATAGTTTAAAGAGTAAACCGGATCCCTCATCCCTTCCATAATCTACCTATATCCCTTCATAATCGTTTTATTTGCTCTTGAAGCTTATTTTCCATTTACCTTCATCTTGAGAGCCCAATTAGCAGCCGTACAATGAGTTCATTCCCAGTCATTTATATATGTTGTGGAAGATTGAAACTGCAGCCCTGATTTCTTTAGTACACCACTCATTACATTCTGCCAACCAGCAAAACCCCCATTAATGCAAGGTTTCTTATTTTTGGTGGCCATTAAATTTTCAGTCCGTGCCAATATATGACTGCATACATCATGAGAATATATTTCTAATCGCCTTTCCCTTATTTTCACAAGTTATAGAGGTAAGCCATTTGACCTTTAAGTCTATTAACTCCCAGATCAATCCTATTGCTCCTCTGATTTCCCTATAACATATTCCTTTTCACATGCCATTCATATCCCCTGGTTCCCTCACCACCAATTTATAGTGGCCAGTTTAACCTATCTGCCTGTCTTTGGGATGTGAGAGGGAATTGGTGTGGATGGGTAAAACCAAGTTATGGCCCTGTCCCATGGTACGAGTTCATTCCAAGAGCTCTCCTGAGCTTAAAAATTCAAACTCGTGGTAAGCACGGAGAATGAACGTAGCGTGTATGTTGGAGCTCGGGGACGTCTCTTAACGGCTTGTAACGCTAACGGCAGGTACATGGGAAGACTCGCTAATGGCAGGTAAGTTCGGGAAGACTCGTGAAGATTTTTCAACATGTTGAAAAATGCCCACGAGAGCTCCGAGTACCGACGAGCAGCCATTACCGTAAATCTCCGAGTTCGAATCCGGGCAAACTCGGGAGAGCTCTTGGAATGAACTCGTACCGTGGGACAGGGCCATAACAACACGACATACAGTAAACCATTAAGAATAAAACATTAAAACATTATAGTTTAAACATGCGAATGAATTAAAATACCAGAGCAAAAGGAGGCTACAGCCTTTTGGTTATTGAGCAGAGCTACTACTCGTGGAAAAAAACTTTTTATGGCTGGCTGTGGCAGCTTTGACAGTCCGGAGTCGCCTTCCAGAGGGAAATACTCGCTTCCTGGCCCTTGCGGTGTACTGTTCGTCAATGGGGGAAGTTTGCAGCCAAGAGGCTGTACCTCTTGCCTGATGGGAGAGAGGAGAAGAGGGAGTGTATGGAGTGAGACTCATCCTTGATTATGCTGGTGGCCTTACTGAGGCAGAGTGAAGTGTAGATGGAGTCAATGGAAGGGTGGTTGGTTTGCGGGATGGTCTGGACTGTATCCATAATTCTCTTCAAGTTTTTGCAGCCTTGGATGGACCTGTGATGCATCCTGATAAAATGCTTTATACAGAGCATCTGTGGAAGTTGGTGAAAGTTGTTGGGGAATGCTTTGATATGTTGGTCCAGGATAAGTTGCTGGTGATATTTACTCCTAAGAACTTGAAGCTTTAACTACAGTATCTCTACTTTGCTGCTGTCAATATATACCGGCATAAGTGTAATGCTACACTTCCTGAAGTCGATCACAATCTTCTTTGTCTTGCTGACATTGTGCGAAACGTTATTGTCTTAGCAGCAGGTTACAAGATTCTCAAACTCCTTCCTGTTCTCTGTCTCATCATTATTTGATATCCGGCCCACAATTGTGATGTTGTCTGCGAATTTGTAAATGAGTTGGATTTTTCATTTGGCTGCACAGTATTAGGAGTAAAGATGGGGATTGAGAATGCTTCCTTGCAGAGCACAATTATCGTAGAGGATGATTTGTCATCCATCCTCATTGATTATGGTCTGTTGGTCAGGATTCAGTTGCGGAAATGAGTGCTGACTCCAAGTTCCACAAGTTTGGAGATGAGCTTGGATGGATGGGATATATTTGAAGAAAGAGGAGTGTGATCATCTATTAGTAGATGATTGAATATAAAGTGTTGCCTGATTTATAGCGTTAACTTTGTCTGGAAATAAAATATTTATATTCACGCTGAAAGCACGATGAAAGCCATGTGGAATGGACCACCATGTTGTCAGTCAAGAAGCTGCTTGGCACTTGTGAATAATTTCAGCACAAAATGGAGGGTGCACAGCAGCCAAAATACTGATAATTGTTAACCCTGAGATAAATGACTTAATGTTTCAGTGTTTAAAAAAAAAAAAAATTGATCTGACCAGGATACCCATTTACGGATCAATATTTCATAAAAAAACTTTAATTGGATGCCTTTAATCGGACACACCACAGAAAGACTGCGTAAATGAGCATGCTATAAAAGTCATGTGCTCCCACACTAGCTGCAGAATAGTCCGTCTCCACTGACAGCCAACTGTTGTTAAATTAGTTAACCTGTCAATTTCCAAACTTCCATTAGAAGGATATTAAAAGCAGCTGCTTACAGGCACGCAATGTTGGAGTGTTACTTGACCGTGGTTACTTCAGAAAAGTGTAACAACTGATTGCAATGATGGTGGGCATTTTGACTGTTCTTGTTTATGCACGACCTGATTGGGAAGAGGAGCATTTATTGCTCATGTTGAATTGTTGTTGAGAAGACAACGATGAGTCTCTGCGTTCTGGACGTGTTAAGGTTTTCCCACTGAGCTGTTGGGAAGAGCTCCAGGATTTAAACCCAGCGACGACAGAGGAACGCAGATACATTTCCAAGTCAGGATAGTGTGTGACTTGGAAGGGAATTATATTTTCACCATAACAGTACCGCAGATCCAAACAATTGTGGATAGAATGTTCTGCTCTGTCTGACTCCGCGAATGAAACTCTCCTGCTCTGAGGAACAGCAGAACTATCATTACCTCTGTTCTGGTCACTTTGCTATTTGTTTCGTGTGTTGCCTGGAATCATGAAAGTTTCATGATTAGAATGTTTTTGATCCACTTCTGGTTTCGTCACCCAACAACAATTTGCATTTATCTAGCACATTTGACATGGTAACATGCCACGGCACTTTACGGGAGCAAGATAAAAATTGGCATTGGGCTGTATAAAGAATTATTGAGAATGATGACGGAAAGCTTGAACAGAGAGGTTGTTTTCAAGGAGAATTTCAAAGGGGAAAAAGACAGAGGGAGTGAGTTCTGGAATTTAGGATTTGAGAAACTGAAGATATGGCCGCAAGTGGTGATGGAAATGAAACAGGGCCGGCAGCACCTGCCTTACCTCTACCTTTCTCGCCACCCTGGAGCCGAACAGTCTTTCTATGTGAAGCAGCAACTTACTTGCATTTCATTCAATTTGATGCAATTAATTTTATGTTCATGATGTGGTCTCCTGTGAACTGCAGACTGGATAACTGCTTTTCAGTTGCAAAGATAGTCCTAAGACTCCACTTGCCCATCACTTTAATTCTCTGTCCCATTCTTACACTCACCACTCTGTCTGTGGTCTTTCACACTCTACAGGGGTGAAACATTTTAGTGACCAATCTTTCAAGTAGGTGGAAAAGCTGTGTAGGAAGGAACTGCAGATGGTGGTTTACACATAATGCTGGAGTAACTCAGCTAATCAGGCAGCATCTCTGGAGAAAAGGAATAGATGACTTTTCAGGTTGAGACCTTTCGTCAAACTGGTACGTTAGCCAATTGAAACGTTAAATCAGTTTTTCTTCGTCTACAGACGCTGTCTGACCTGCTGAATATTTCCAATGTTTTATTTTATTCCTGATTTTCATCTGTATCCATATTTAGTACTTCACAGTTCCAGTGTGTATTTTGTTTTTTTCCCCTCTCTCCTCTGTTCTCATTCTATTTACACCTCTTTCACATGGATTAGCTGCCACTGTCATTCTCCTTACTTTCTTCGCTGTGACCAAACTGGGACCGCCATTTTCTCTCGGTCTCCACCCAATCATGTGCATTGCATCTGTCTTCGGCGACACCTCTTCTCACCCCAGCCTCTCCTGCAGCAGCAGTAAATGAAAAAATTGCAGGATTTTCAATCTAATCTCTGTCTTTGAAATATGTAAGGGGTCTTTCTCAATGACCCTTTGTGCAAGAGATTCCCAAAACACATGGTCCTCTGAGGCAAAGTGCTTTGCCTCATCTCTGATCAAATGGGCTACTTATTTTTAAACATTACCTCCCTCCATCCTAGGTTACCTCACATGAAGAAATCTCCTCACATCCCATTCATAAAGACTCCTCAAGATCCTTTTCCAGGATGTGCATACAATTCTCCCACCATCTCCTCAACTCCATTCACCCTGCACCTTTCCCCTTCTCTATACACTCACCTCTGTCCCATAGTTCCCTTTTATCCCCACTATTCCCTCCTCCCTGCCCCTTCCACCCATATCCTTCCCTACAGCTTTATATTTTACTCCTCTTCTTTCCTTGTCTCATACCCTATTGTTACCTTTTCACTTCTCCCTTTTGTACTTAATCTATCCTTCTACCAATCTCACCCCTCACCTATCCACATCACTTTCCAGGCTTTCTCATCCACCCCTATCTTTACCCGCTTTCTCCCCACCACAATCGGTCTGAAGGGTCCCCACGAGAAATGCCATCTCTCTGTCCCTCCACAAACGTTACCTAACTCGCTGAGTTTTCTCCAGCATTTTGTGTTTTGCTCAAGATCCCAGTGTATGCAGTTTCTTGTGTCTCTGATGAAAGGTCATCTCCATTCAGTACAAGTTGGTGAAATGAGGTAAATGACTGTATTCATGAGAAATGCAAGTTACATTTTACTCCTTTGATTTTCGGCGGCTAGTGTGTTCTATATCTCACAATTTCAGTATTTTTTGTTTCTCCCTCTTTGGTTCTCTCTCTATTAGTACCTCTTCCAGACAGATGCCAGTAACAAGACTTGACCAGCTTCTCTCGGCTTATATCAATTTGTCATCCCGTCCCTCTTGGTCTTCCAGCTACCTCAGACATTTGCATTGTCTTCCTCACCTTTCTTGGCAACTTAACAAGTGCCCATTAAAGAACTTTTCCTAAGTCTAGGGAATGTTAGCACTGTTCTTCACTGCATGATCTGCTGAATATTTCCAGCAATTTCTTTTAAAATTTCAGTTTTCAACCATCTGCAGTGTTTTGATTTTCAGTTTGCTTTACAGACTTGTGCTTAATTCCTATCCACCTTTAAATTATGTTGAGTACTGCACAGAGCCCCTGAAAAATCCTTCAGACGGGTGTACCTTTAATCATCATGGCTTGGTTGTTTCGTGTCATGTTCTCTGGGGAATTCCATGTCAATAGACCATAGGTGCAGGAGTGGGCCATTCGGCCCTTCGAGCCAGCACCATCATTCAATGTGATCATTGCTGATCATCCCCAATCAGTACCCCATTCCTGCCTTCTCCATAAACTCCATGAGTTTCTCATAAACTCCTAACCTTCTCCTAGTTCAAGAAGACGCAAGGCAGTAATTCTGAGTGATAGTTCAAGGAGACTTTTGCTCCAGAAAAAAATTTGAATGGGAAATTGTCTTTTTAATGACGATTGCTTGTGTGTCCTGAGCACATTCGTTGTTATTGCTGGAAGTGGGGCAGAATTGTATTGTGCACCTCAAACTGGTAGTTCCTTTTCGAATTGCTGTTTGTAGTTATACCTACTATAACCTCAGATATATTTTAATAGAGTGGTCAGCTCACAGTTAATATAAGTTGGTGCTGGAAAAAAAATGGCATGTGTGTTATATTGGTCTTGGTGCGGCTGAAGTAAACACCCCATGTACTAATACCAAAAGGCCATGTTATGTGTCCTCCTAATGTCAATTGCCTCCATAATCATGTGCTATTCACCACTTGGAATATTTCATCCTGGTACACACTCAATTTATCTTCAGAGAGACCTCATCGTGACTGTATAATACTCTTTATTCAAGTATCCTGACTTCCTATGTATCACTATCAGTGGGAGCAATACAAGGCCTCCTTTCCGTCACCCTGGAACCTCTCATGAAAGGAGATTGACCTAAAATATGAACTCCATTACTCCCCTTCACAGATGCTGTTTGACCTACAGTTTATTTACAGCATTTTCTGTTTATATTCCTTTGCTTTTTTGATTGCTTGCAGACAGCAGCAAGACAAGCAATTTCAAAATGAGTTTTGCAACTCGCATATGCACTATCACCAATGATTGTTCCATTTGAAAAGGAGAGATTGTCATGTCCAAAGTGAATTCTTCATGTTGGGGATTTATGCCTGGAAACTCATTCCTGATCAGTTGCACCAACAGCAACATATTGTATAGTTACATTAGTGCGCTGTACTCTGGCTCTGAAATCCGTTCGAATGAAGTCGGTAGACTGATTTTCAGAGGAAGTGCACAACAGTACACTGCGTGTAGTAATACTGGGGATTAAAACCCACTGCTCTGCTCACTGCAGCTCATGAAGTTGCAATAAATTCTGCCCTTGTCCTAAATTTTAATGGTGCTTCTGGAAGGTTATTTCAAATGTTAAATATTCAAGTGTGTGAACTGAGGGAGGGGGGGAGGGGACTTGTTCAGGTCTTTCTCAGGAATGCTTTCTTAGTTATCCATCTTAGAGTGGCGTTTCCCCGTGGAAAATGAAAAGCAGTGATTGGGGTGTTTTCCACTGCCAAATGCCAAGGGGTATGTCCCTTTTGTGCGGCTCAGTTGTTAAGGTTTAGCAGGTGCATCTCACCCTCCCACAGGTTTCACGTCTTGTTTTATGGATTTGGCTGGGAGTTGGTCTGCTTCCCTTGTGCTGCCAAATGCCTCCCGCTGTTGTACCAGATCTCAGCCGCTTTTCCAGTTATTTTCCACTCACTTCCCTTCATTTGTGCTCCACTTGGGTCTAAATGTTGGCTCTAGCCAAATTTTCTGCCCCTCTCCCAGCCGTGGATTGAATTTATATTGCCTGATCAGACCTATCACTTCAAAGCATTCTGATTTATTTGTTTCTGTGTTCCATTTCTCTCAGAGTTTATCCTTAATCCTTTTCCATGACTACATTCGCTGCAGTCTTCTCCTGCAGTTCAGCATTCAATAATAACAATATAATTCAAGATTTGTTATATCTTGGGATTCATGTTTTAATCTATCTTTATCTCTTGCATGTTGTGTGTATCAGTCACCCTCCAGACATTATTCCAGATGTATGACCTAGTTAGACATGCAAAACATGTTTATATCAAACAATGTCTACACATTTCACCCTAGGTTCTTGACTTAAAGCCAACAATTTTGTGATCTATAATATGCAAGCACCTACCATGGGGAATAGCCGAGTAGTGGCCATTTTAACAGCTCGACAGATGTGTTTCAAGTGCCACATTGCTCAATGAGCAACACCATCGGAATCTGCTACTTTGTTATGGCAACTCCTTCACCTCCATCTTTCTTATAAGTGGAGAATGTTGGATTAGCAGATCATTTGTAATAATATAGCCAGTTGGCTTTCAAACTCTTCCAAACAATATAACATCTGTCTCTGGGTGGGTTTCAGTACTGAGTGCAGTTTATTCATCCAGTGCCATTTTCCCCTGTTATTGCACAAGCAAATACCTGGCTTTCTCTTGCAACTTTATGGAATAAATGACATTGGTCCACAGCTTTTCCTTATTCTTACATCTAGTGGTCCACTTGATACTAATGGACATTATGTCTTGCCAAGTTCAAGCTCTGATCTTGGTTTGAAGGGATGTGAAATCTCACTTCTAGATGCACAGGAACAGAATCACAATCCACAACTATTTATCATATGCTGTGACTGAGCAGTGAAGGAGAATCATTGTACCCATAAAAAACTGTGTCATGAACAAAAGTGGGATCTAACCTTATAACTTGCAGTTGATTCATAATGGTGGTGTGCACCTTTTTTCCAAATTACATACATGTCGGACATGTTAGGGCTTTATTCTTTGGAGCGCAGAAGGTTAAGGGGGGACTTGATAGAGGTTTTTAAAATGATGAGAGGGATAGACAGAGTTGACGTGGAAAAGCTTTTCCCACTGAGAGTAGGGAAGATCAAACAAGGGGACATGACTTGAGAATTAAGGGACTGAAGTTTAGGGGTAACATGAGGGGGAACTTCTTTACTCAGAGAGTGGTAGCTGTGTGGAATGAGCTTCCAGTGAAGGTGGTGGAGGCAGGTTCGTTTTTATCATTTAAAAATAAATTGGATAGTTATATGGATGGGAAAGGAATGGAGGGTTATGGTCTGAGCGCAGGTATATGGGACTAGGGGAGATTATGTGTTCGGCACGGACTAGAGGGGTCGAGATGGCCTGTTTCCGTGCTGTAATTGTTATATGGTTATTATATGGTTATGTGAGTGTCATTTAAAGGGCAGCTGATCAAAGTGCAGGGTCAGCATATTCCAGTAAGGAGGAGGCATAAGGATATCAAGATAAGGGAACCATGGCTGACTAAGGAGGTTGGTCAGGAAGCAAAAGGAAGCATATGTTGACCCGATTTGATTACATTAAGCCACACTAAATTACACTGTTTCATCTTTAGGTTTCAGCATTCCAACATCTTGCTAAGAGAAGATTTGTAGTTATTTACTTTTTGTCCTACATCGTTCTTGAATAGTAGAAATATATTTTCAGTTTTCTAATTTACTGGTAACTTTCGGGAACTCGTCAAGTTGAACCAATGGCTCCACTGTATGTGTGGCCACTTCCTTTAAACCCCTGTCTGTAGGCCATTGAGCCTTTGTGACTTGTCTGTTTTCATTCCCATTAGTTTTTCCAATAGCATGTCTGTTGTGATAGTGATTGTTGCAACTAACCCATCAGATATCTTTGTCCTCCAGTAAAGGCTGATGCAAAATATTGATTTAACTTATCTGCCATTTCCTTGTTTTCCATTTTTAATTCTCATTCTAGCTAATCTCTTTCTTTATATATTCATAGACATTGTGTGCTAGTTTTCTATGATCATTTCCCCCCCTACCTTATTAACATTTTAGTCACTCATTGCTGATTCTTATAAAATGTGTAGTCCTCTGGTCTAACAATAGTTCTTGTCACTTTATATGTTTTATATCTTGATTTAATATTTCCTTGACCTCCTTTATTAAACACAGATGATTAATCTTTCTCCTGGGATACTTCTCTCTAACGGGAATACATTTCTGCTGAGCATTGTAAAGTAGCTGTTTAATTATCTGGCTCTGTTCATCCACAGATCTCTGCCCAACTCAGTCCAGTACAGACAACTTTATCTTCATAAAAAAACCAGGTGGAATAGCCTATTGCCATTCAAACGGCTGCCTCCCAATTAGCACTGGGCACAAATCAGATCAATTCTAAGGCATGTAATAAAGGAACTGCAATTATTTGGGGTGATTTTAATCTGTATATTGATTGAACTAACCAAACTGACAAAGGTGCCATGTTAGAAGAATCAAAGATATTTGCATCAGGGATTGTCTCTTAGAGCTGTACCTAGGAACAGGCTGTGTTAGATTTGGTCATGTGTAATGAGGTAGGATTAATAAAAGGTGTTGTGGTTAAGGATCCAAACATGGTTAAATTCTAGATACAATTTCAGGATGAACACCCAGGGTTCATAATCTCAATTTAAACATGTACAATTTGTCAATGGCACGAAGAGAGAGTCTGAAGAAGGATCCTGACCCAAAACGTCACCGATCCATGAACTCCAGCGATACTGCCTGACCTGCTGAGTTCTTCCAACACTTTGTGTTTTTTATGAAGATAGAGTTGTCTGTAGTGATTAAACAGCAACTTTACAATGCTCTGCAGAAATGTATCCACGTAACGCAGGAGAAAGATCAATCATCTGTGTTTCACTCATCTTCAGAAAAATATATGATCAGTAAAAGAAAGCTTTGCCGGCAGTTGTTGTGGTTCACATTCAGAATCCATTGGGACAGATCTTTAGCGGACCTTGAGTTTGGCAGTGGGTTTGGCACACATTGGACAAGTTCCCTCGAGTATGATTCCGGACAGAGCGATCTGTTGGGAAGCTGCTCCCAGCTCTGAGGTGTGGCTCAGAGCATCAAAGGATTGATCCCTGTGTAAATGGCCAGCTGCACTTCCAGAATGGTATTGAGAGTTTGTGAGGTTTCACCACCAGAGTCGCTGGCAGTCAAAAATGTCACTGAGATTAAAAGCATTCCAAAAAGCAGGGGTGAAATTTAAAAAATAAACATGAGCACATTAACATTATTAAAATAATTAAAAATTAAAATACTAACAAAGGAAATACATTTAAACAAACTGGATTAAATCAATTAAAAATTGCTGCATTGGCTTCTGGCTGTCATAGAAGCATGGAAAATAAGTGCAGGAGTAGGCCATTCGGTCCTTCGAGCCAGCACCGCCATTCAATATGATCATGGCAGATCATCCAAAATCAGTACCCTGTTCTGGCTTTTCCCCCATGTCCCTTGATTCCCTTAGTCCTAAAATCTAAATTTAACTCTCTCTTAGAAAACATCCGGTGAATTGGCCTCCACTGCCTTCTGTGGCAGAGAATTCCACAGATTCACAACTCTCTGGGTGAAAATGTTTTTCCTCATCTCAGTCCTAAATGGCCTAACGCTTATTCTTAAGCTGTGACCCCTGGTTCTGGACTCCCCCAACATCAGGAACATTTTTCCTGCATCTACCCTGTCCAATCCTCCACGAATTGTATATGTTTCTATAACCTCTACTCTCTCATCCTTCTAAATTCCAGCGAATATAGCACAGTCGGCCCATTCTTTCATCACACGTCGGTCCCGCCATCCCGGGAATTAACCTGGTGAACCTATGCTGCACTCCCTCAAATTAGGAGACCAAAATTGCACACAATACTCCAGGTGCAGTGTCACCAGGGCCCTGTTCAACTGCAGTAGGACCTCCTTACTCCTAAACTCAAATCCTCTTGCAATGAAGGCCAACATGCCATTGGCTTTCTTCACTGCCTGCTGTACCTGCATGCTTACTTTCAGTGGCTGATGTACAAGCACACCCAGGTCTTGTTGCACCTCCCTTGTCTAAATCGTTAATATATATTGTAAACAACTGAGGTCCCAGCACCGAGCCTTGAGGCACCCCACTGGTCACTGCCTGCCATTCTGAAAAGGACCTGTTAATTCCTACTCTTTGCTACCTGTCTGCCAACCAGTTCTCTATCTGTGTCATTACCCTACCCCAATACCATGGGCCCTAATTATGCACACTAATATCTTGTGTGGGACCTTGTCAAAGGCTTTTTGTTCAGATACACCACATCCACTGGCTCTCCCTTGTCCATTCTACTTGTTACATCCTCAATAAATTCCAAAAGATTAGTCAAGCATGATTTCCCCTTCGTAAATCCATGCTGACTTTGACCGATCCCATCACTGCTTTCCAAATGCACTGCTATAACATCTTTAATAATCGACTCCAGCACCATCCCCAATTCTGATGTAAGGCTAACTGGTCTATAATTCCCTGTTTTCTCTCTCCCTCCTTTCTTAAAAAGTGGAGTTGCATTGGCTACCCTCCAGTCCACAGGATCTGATACAGAGTCAAGAGAACATTGGAAAAATGATCACCAATGCATCCACGATTGCTAGGGCCTCCTCCTTGAGTACTCTGGGATGCAAACCATCAGGATTTATCAGCCTTTATCTGGGATTAGCGAGTCCCTTTCAGGATGGCAGGCAGTGACTAGTGGGGTAACGCAAGGCTCGGTGCTGGGACCACAGCTATTTACAATATACATCAATGATTTAAATGAAGGGATTCAGTAACATTAGCAAATTTGCAGATGACACAAAGCTGGGTGGCAGTGCGAACTGTGATGAGGATGCTATAATACATTTATTTTCGGGTGCCTTTCAAATCTCAAGGACACCTTACAAAGATTAACAGAAGAGAAAAAAACATATAGTCGGAGAAAAATAAATAATAAGGACATCATCAATACACAAATTAAAGATAGAAATCGCTCCAAAGACACAAAATCAAAAAATCAAAAAAACACAATGTGAAGAGAGAGCAGCGGCAGCTAAAGCGCGCCAGCGCCCACTCTCCCTTCCGACAGCCATCTTGGACACCGACTAACAAAGTAACTTACACACAGAAAAATCATCTGTAACCACTGTGGGGGAAGGCACAAAGTCCAGTCCCCAACCCCAGTTTTCCCAGAAGTCAGGCCTATTGAGGCCACCGCTGTTGCCTCTACGGAAGCCCGATGTTCCTGGCCGTTCTGGCCGGGTGCTGTTGCCCCGGCGTCAGGAGAGTCCTCACAGCGGCTGGGCCACCTGGAACGACCGCTTCCTAGCAGGGGATTGTCGGCTTCCGAAGCCGACAGGGCCGCGCAGGGTTGGGGTCCCAGGCTCCCGATGTTAAGGTCGGCGCCGCCCGCTCCGCTCCGCAGACCCGCAGCCCGGAGGTGATGATCACGGCGGTCCAGCTCACCGGAGCTCCAGCGCTTCGATCCAGCGTGGCGACCCAGGCAAGGCATCGCCCGCTCTGCTCCGCGATAGCGCTCCAGCGCTGTGCCGCCACCGAAGCCGAGGTGTTGGGCGGTCCCCGCCAGGAAACGACGCTCCACGCCCGCTAGTAGGCCACGAGGACGGGTCGACGGGGCAGCCCGGAGAAAAAGCTGCCTCACCGACCAGGTAGGGACCTAGAAGTAAGATTACCTCCTTCCCCCCACATTAAGAAGTCCATTTCTCCAAACAAACGAAGAACAAGACTAACTAAAAACTGAAAAAAAAATGAATTAAACGGACGGCTGCTGGTTAGCAGCCGTTCCCCAAGATGGCTCCTCCTCGTCTGAGAATGAGAATGCAGGGTGACTTGGACAGGTTGGGTGAGTGGGCAGATGTATGGCAGATGTAGTTTGATGTGGATAAATGTGAGGTTATCCACTTTGGTAGCAAAAACAGGAAGGCAGATTATTATCTAAATGGTGTCAAGTTGGGAAAAAGGGAAGTACAACGGGATCTGGGGGTCCTTGTTCATCAGTCAATGAAAGTAAGCATGCAGGTACAGCAGGCAGTGAAGAAAGCAAATGGCATGTTGACCTTCATAACAAGAGGAGTATAGGAGCAAAGAGGTCTTTCTGAAGTTAAAAAGGCCCTAGTGAGACCACACCTGGAGTATTGTGTGCCATTTTGGTCCCCTAATTTGAGGAAGGACATTCTTGCTATTGAGGGAGTGCAGCAAAGGTTAATTCCCGGGATGGTGGGACTGTATGCTGAGAGATTGGAGCGGCTGGGCTTGTATACACTGGAATTTAGAAGGATGAGAGAGGATCTTATTGCAACATATAAGATTATTAAGGGTTTGGAAGAGCTAGAGGCAGGAAACATGTTCCCGATGTTGGGAGAGTCCTGAACCAGGGCCTCCAATTTAAGAATAAGGGGTAAGCCATTTAGAACGGAGATGAGGAAACACTTTTTCACACAGAGAGTTGTGAGTCTGGAATTCTCTGCCTCTGAGGGCGGTGGAGGCCAGTTCTCTGGATACTTTCAAGAGAGAGTTAGATAGGGCTCCGAAAGATAGCGGAGTCAGGGGATATGGGGAGAAGGCAGGAACGGGGTACTGATTGGAGATTATCAGCCATGATCACATTGAATGGTGGTGCTGGTTCGAAGGGCCGAATGGCCTACTCTTGCACCTATTATCTATTCAGTCCTAACAATTTACCCAACACCATTTTCTGACTAATGTGGATTCCCTTCAGCTTCTCCCTTCTAGTAGATCCTCGGTTCCCTCGTATTTCCGGGAGATTGTTTGTGTCTTCCTTGGGGAAGTCAGAACCAAAGTACTTGTTTAACTGTTCTGCCATTTCCTTGTTTCCCAATATAAATTCACCTGTCACTGACTGTAAGGGACCTACATTCGTCTTCGCTAATATTTTCCTTTTTACATACCTAAAGAAACTTTTGTGGTTATTTTTTATATTCCCCACAAGTTTTCTTTCATGCTCTTTTTCCCTCCTCTTAATTAACCCCTTTGTCCTCCTCTGTTGAATTCTAAATTTCCCCCAGTCCTCTGGTTTGCTGCTTCTGGACAAAATTTATATGCCTCTTTCTTGGTTTTAACACTATCATTGACTTCCCTCATTAGCCACAGTTGAGTCGCTTTCCGAGTTTTATTTTTTCGCCAGACAGGGATGAACAATTTCTGGAATTCATCCATGCGGTCTTTAAATCTTCGCCATTGCATCTCCAATGTCAAGTATAATTTGCCAGTCTATCCTAGCCAATTCCCGTCTCATGCTTTCAAAGTCTCCTTTATTCAAGTTCAGGACCCCAGTCTCTGAATTAGCCATGTCACTCTCCATCCTAATGCAGAATTCCACCATATTATGGTAACTGTTGCCCAAGGGGCTTTGCACAACAAGATCACTAACTAATCCTTCCTCATTACACAATACCCAGTCTCGGATGGCCTGCCCTCTAGTCAGTTCCTCCACATGAGGGGTTCCCAACCTTTTTCGTCCCGTGTTACCCCTGGCAACTTTAATAGCACACTGTTATTTCACTTATTTATGAACAACTAATGCTGAACAGATACCAGTGTACCAGAACCAAACACAGTCAGTCAATGAGGAAAAAATATGTACAAATCCAGCATCAACAAATTTACCCCGTGGATAGGCGAAATTTACCTCCTGGGGGTAAAGTTACCCCAGTTTGGGAACCCTTGCTCTACATATTGGTTTAAAAACCCATCCTGTATACATTCCAGGAAATCCTCCTCAGCACTGTTACCAATTTGGTTTGCCCAATCGATATGTAGATCACCCATGATAACTGCTGTACCTTTGCTACACGCATTCCTAATTTCCTGCTCGATGCTATCCCCAACCTCCCGACTGCTGTTTGGTGGTCTGTATACCACTGCTACAAGAGTTTTCTGCCCTTGGCCTTGTTTTCTCATGGTTTATAATGGGACTGCCGTACTAGTGTAAAGTTGTAGACTTTGTGAGCAATTTCCCAGTCTGGGATCTGGGTAGTCCGCAGATGTGCGCACTGCCATATTGAAACCCATGGGTAATTCATTTTGCAGCAGAGGCAGTATAGTGGACACTGTAATGTAGTGGCAGGGTAGTAATGAGGGAGCATTGTACCTTTAGATGGACTGTTCTACGAGGGGCAGTACCGAGGCAGGTATATTGTTGTGAAATCTGTCTCCTGTGTACGCACTCATTAACTGCAGTAACTCCCAAATTGGTTTAAATATGGTATCCAATTTGGACACACATTTGAATGCTGTGGTCATCACAAGTGCATGCCAGCACCAGACTTTGGGACGTCTATAAAGATCTATAAAAGTTCTTCAGTGGGAGTGAAGAAGATCTGCCCCAAATTTGAAAACGTGAGTTTTCTTTTTCAAAAATGTAACTTGCCTAAAACTTCTACTGTGCATTTTTTTGTCGGGTGTGTGTGTGTCAGAGGCCGCGATAAATGAGGGGAGAAATCTTTGTCCAATGTTAGAGATATTTAACCCAGTGAAGATGAGATGTGTGGCAGTTGGACAGCCCTGTCCAATATCCCATTAATCTGCTTAATTTTCAGAATATTAATCTTCTGTTTTTCTTCAGAAGAGGTAGGAGACTTGAGGTGGCAGTTAATGCTTTTATTAATCTATTAAAATTCCCTTGTTGATGGGCAGTTTAGTTTAGTTTGGAGAAACAGGCCCTTTGGCCCACAGAGTCCACACCGATCAACAATCTCTGCACAATTTACATTTATAACTAGCCAATTGGGTGGTCACGGTGGCGCAGCGGTAGAGTTGCTGCGTTACAGCGAATGCATCGCCGGAGACCCGGGTTCGATCCCGACAACAGGTGCTGTCTGTATGGAGTTTGTACGTTCTCCCCGTGACCTGCGTGGGTTTTCTCCGAAATCTTCGGTTTCCTCCCACACTCCAAAGACGTAGAAACATTTCCCCTAGTGGGTGTAGGATAATGTTAATGTGCAGGGATCACTGGCCAGCACGGACCCGGTGGGCCGAAGGGCCTGTTCCGTACTGTATCTCTAAACTAATTAACCTGCAAACCTATGAGTCTTTGGCGTGTGGGAGGAAACCGAAGATCTCGCAGAAAACCCAAGCGGTCATGGGGAGAATGTACAAACTCCGTGCAGACAGCACCCGTAGTCTGGATCAAACACCGGTCTCAGGCGCTGTCAGGCAGCAACTCTACCGCTGCACCACCGTGTCGCCCACAAGTTCTGAAGTAGTGCTGCAGTGTTGGAGGACAATAAGGAGAAGCACGTCACTGTCAGATGGGCAGTACTGCTGAGAGAGTGCTGAAATGACAGATGGGTGATATTGAGGGAATGTGGCACTGTTCGAAAGGCTGCAAGGGACGGCTGCATATTGGAGGGGCAGTACTGAGTGAATGTGTTATATTCAGGATGGTACTAATGGAATGATGTACTGTTAGCAGGGTAGTAATGAGACAGCATTGCACGTACAGATGGACAAATCTGTGGAATGTTGTCCTGGTGGAGGGGCACGACTGAGGCAGTGTTATGTTGTTGTTGTTGTGAAATCTGTCTACTGTGTACACACTCATTAACTGCTGTAACTCCCAAATTGATTTCAACATGGTATCCAATATGGACACACATTTGAAGTGATATTTGTGTTAAATAATGGATAGGAGGGAGTTAGGGAGGGGAGAAGAGTTATGGAGAGAGGAAGGGAGGGAGTGACTGAAGGTAGGGGAAAGGAAAGGGAGGGGGAGGTGAGGGAGGGATTGGGGGAGGGGAGGAGGAGAGGGGAATGAAGAGGAGGGGGAGTGAGTGCTGGGGGATGATGTGAAATGAGCCATGCCTGCGCAGTTGGGGGCTATGCGTGAGTGGTGCAATATTGCGTTGGGGGGACGGGTTGCATTGGGGGAACGGGTGAGTGGTGGAATATTGCGTTGGGGAACGGGTTGCGTTGGGGGACCAGGCCTCCCGTGTGACAGGGACCCAATGGTGTTATTTAAGATTTAATTAAGGTTACTTTAATTAAATTATGATTTAAATAAGATTTATACTGCACTGATTAGAGGAAAACTGAAATGTGCATCAAGCACTGATCCAAGAAATCTTGTCTTTGCATGGACTCCTAACTTTTAATTAACGTTGACTACCACAAAAAAATGGTGCTGGTTTTCCTGAGGGGGGGGGGGGGGTGGGAGTTGAGGAAGGGGGGGCGGAGGTCGGGGGACGGTCACAAATGTCAAGCAGAGCTTTCTTTTAAGCTTAAATTCTAGGTGGAGAAGAATACAAATATTGGAGGTGAGGAACTGCTTAGTATAGTAACCAGTCATCCTGGACAGTTGCAGAAAATATTTGTCCGTGACATGGTAAAGTCTGTCTGAAGCTAATTGCCAATTGATTAGACATCACCATTGAAACAATGGGAAAACAGCATCAGAAAGCAATAAAGCCAAGTCTGAAGAAGGGTCTCGACCCGAAACGTCACCTATTTCTTTTCTCCAGGGATGCTGTCTGGCCCGCTGGGTTACTCCAGCTTTTTGTGTCTATATTCGGTTTAAATCATCCTTCCTCGGGCTCTATGCCACATGCACTAAAAAAGACAATGTAATTAATAGCTGAGAGTTGAGCTGCAAAAACAACACAGGAAGAAAGCAGCGGCAGTGCCTGTAGCTGAGGATGTGTCCGTCCCTGTCCTTTCGTGAGAGAATTTGAAGAGGATAAAATATTATTTTTATTAGCATCCTTAGATTCAACACCATAAATCATTTTAATGCTATTTAATGGCCGTACAAATTAAATCAAATCTTATTCTGTCCCAGAGTATCAAAGGAGTCCCTGAGTTTATTTTATAGCAAACACTGAGCACTAGCAGTCTGCACATGTCTGTGATCTACCTCTCCTCTATCATTAACCTTTTCACTTTAACACTGTATATTTTAGCCCCACAACATCACACCCATTCTCCTCTCCCTGATTGTGTCGCTCTCTGTCCCTTTGACTGGGATTATTTCCAGTTGAACTCATCAGGGGCTGTTTTATTTTCTGGGAGGAGCGCTTTCCTTGTCAGTTAGGATTTGGATGAATTGCAGAGGTGCGAATGATTGATGTGTTTGTGTGGGAATAGGATATCAATAAGCTATTCTGTGGGAAAAGCAGCTGTGAAATGGAACCACAATTTGATAGGCAATGAGATTTTCTCCACCCAGTATCAATGTCTCCTTCCACAGTTCTATATTAGATAACCTTATCACAGCTAAATGCATAAGATCAGATATACACGGATTTTCACATTAGATTGTTGAATCTTGATATTTGTTTGTAATTGTCCACTTTAGCAAATTTCTTAAATTTAGGAGCAGTACATGGTTTAGCTTTGTACTCTGGACTCCAAAACGCTACCCAAGTAAATAATGAACACACTGAAAAGGTTAGTCCATTTAGAATTTATAAACATAGAGATTAAAAAAATTTTGTTGTATATTTCCGAGCACAATTAACCTTATAGAACCCTCCTCATGGGGACAAGGAGTGCTGTCTCAGAGATTAGTCAAGCATCACCCAGTCTGAAGAAGGGTCTCGACCTGAAACGACACCCACTCCTTCTCTCCAGAGATGCTGCCTGTCCCGCTGAGTTACTCCAGCTTTTTGTGCCTATCTTCGGTTTAAACCAGCATCTGTAGTTCCTTCCTGCTCATCCAGACATAGTAGTCCACAATAGAGAATTAATAATAAGGGCGATTAGCAAGACTCCTCTAACACAACTCCTGTACCACCAGAAAAACAGACCCACAGGAGTGACGGCACATGCAGAGGAAGGAGTGGCTTTTGGAAATCTCAACACTGATTCCAAACCTTTTGAAGTCTTCTCACATTTTGTCAGTAACGGGCAAGGGAATCTCTTCCTGTTGCCTTCCCACAGCTGATGAATCAGTGCTTGCCTCGAGTCATTGCATGATACAGCACGGAGAAAGGTTCCTCAGCCTGCTTAGTCTGTGCCGATTATTAAATGCCCATAACACCAACTCCACCCTTACCCATTTGATCATGTTCACCCACCTTGGATGAAGCACTGAAAATAGCAAGGCCATAGTGTGTACTATGGGGTCTTTAAGGGTGGCTTGTTAGAACCCAAAGCTACAATTCAATTATACTTTATTGTCACATGTACCTAGGTACAATGAAATGCTTTGTTTAGTTTAGTTTCGAGATACAGCATGGAAACAGGCCCTTTGTATAGTATAGTATAGTATAATATATCTTTATTGTCATTTTCCTGAGTACTCACATACCCAGAGGAAACAAAAAAACGTTGCTCAATTCAGTGTGCAGTAAAAAATAAATAGAAATAAAAATACATATATCATGAACAAATTAAACACTCTACTCTCTACTAAACATCAACAGGCGTTCCGATCGGCAGCGGCACGACAGTGGCTCTGCTGCAGTGTGTCCAGGTTGGTGGTTGGTGCGCGATACTTTGGCAGGGGGCAAAGTCCGTATATCAGTCTTATAGCCTGCGGGAAGAAGCTGAGGAGCATCCAGCTGGTTTTGCAGCTAATGCTCCTGTACCTCTTCCCAGATGGCAGGATGGAGAATATGTGATGCGATGGGTGGTAGGGGTCTTTGATGATGGAGATGGCTCTGCTGATACATCTCTTCCTGTATATGTCCAGCAGGAAAGGGAGTGGAGCACCAATAATAGACCTGTTGCTCTCACTTCGACCGTGATGAAATGTTTTGAACGGCTGGCCCTGGCCCATATTAAGTCCTCACTCCCACCCACCCTGGATCAGCATCAGTTTGCATATAGAGCTAATAGGTCAACGGAGGATGCCATCAACATAGCTCTACATTCTGCACTGACACATCTGGAGCGTCCTGGCTCATATGTGAGGATGTTATTTGTAGATTTTAGTTCTGCATTTAATACAATCATCCCCAGAAGAATGGTGGACAAACTGTCTGATCTGGGTGTTAATGCAAACACATGCGGATGGATTAAGGACTTTTTAACAGATCGCCCACAGACTGTCAGGATGGGGTCCAATTACTCCCCAGTCCTGACGCTCAGCACAGGAGCGCCACAAGGATGTGTGCTGAGTCCCATCTTGTATACAATATACACTTATGACTGTATACCAACACACAGTACAAACAGGATCATCAAGTTTGCGGACGACACGACTGTGGTGGGACTGATAAACAACAACGACGAGTCTGCCTACAGGGATGAAGTCCAAAAACTGACTGTCTGGTGTACCAAAAACAACCTGGTACTCAACCCATCAAAGACAAAAGAGCTGGTCGTTGACTTCAGGAGGAAGAGGAGAGAGGAACCTGCTCCCTTATACATCAAAGGAGACATGGTGGAGAGAGTCACTGGCTTTAAGTTCCTGGGAATAAACATCTCCCAGGACCTCAAATGGCAAATGAACACCGTCACTCTCGTGAAGAAGTCACATCAGCGGCTGTATTTCCTGAGGTCTCTGCGGAGAGCAAACGTCTCACAGCCGCTGCTGTTGTCCTTCTACCGATGCGCCGTGGAGAGTATCCTCTCCTATGGAATCCTGGTGTGGTTTGCTAGCTGTACTGTGGCTGAGAGGAGGGCGTTGCAGGGAATTATAAAAACTGCGCAGAACATTACAAACGCCCAACTGCCCTCCTTGGATGACATATATAGGGCCCGATGCTTGCACCGGGCCACAAAGATCAAGCAGGACACATCCCACCCTGCCAACCACCTTTTTACTCTGCTACCCTCTGGGAGGCGATTCAGGACTCTGAAGGCTCGCACCGGTAGACTAAAAAATAGTTTCTACCCATGTGCGATAAAAGAGCTAAATTCCAACAGAGAATGCTGGGGAAGCAAAATGTAATTCCAAGAAATGCTGCCAAATTCTTTTAAATTCTTTTAAATTCTTTTAAAATACCTATTTATTTTTTACTAATAAGTGTACATATGTGTTAATGGTTGTCGTGTTTGTATTTTTTTTAACCGGAGGAGATGTAATGGAATTTCGTTGCACAGTATTGTGCAATGACAATAAACGTATTCACTCATTCATTCATTCATAATCCTGCTGGCGGTCTTCACAATCCTGTCTAGTTGGTGCCGTTCGTACGCCTTGCAGCTCCCGAACCAGGAAGTGATGCCATAGGTTAATGTGCTCTCGATTGTCCCCCTATAAAAAGTTTGTAGGTGTGTAGTGGGGAGACCTGCTTTCCGTAGTCTTCGGAGAGGGTGTAGTCGCTGCTGGGCTCTCTTGACCAGTGCTGTGGTGTTGGTCGTGGACGTCAGGTCATCTGACAGGTGGAGTCCTAGGAACTTCATGCTGCTGACCCTTTCCACATCAGCTCCATCGATGTGCAGAGGTGTATGGTGTTGTTTTCCCGCCCTCCTGAAGTCAACCACCATCTCCTTAGTTTTCCCCACGTTGAGAATGAGGTTGTGGGATTTGCACCATCCTGTGAGCAGCTCCACCTCCATCCTGTACGCCAACTCATCATTGTCACCGATGAGACCCACCACTGTTGTGTCATCAGCGAACTTGTTGATGAAGTTGTTGTGTCTAGCAGTACAATCGTGTGTAAGCAGACTAAGCAGTTTGACCCAGTGAGTCCACGCCGACCAGTGATCCCTGTACACTAGCGCTATTCTACACACCAGGGACAATTTACAACTTTTACTGAAGCCAATTAATGAATGAATGAATGAAAAAATGTATTGGCCAAGTATTCACATACAAGGAATTTGCCTTGGTGCTCCGCCCGCAAGTGACAACATGACATACAGTGACAGTTAGGAATGACACTTAACCTTTGACACATAAACTACAAACCTGTACATCTTTGGAATACGGAGGCGGAGAGGAGAGCTCTTCAGCGCGTCGTCCACAGAGCGCAGAGGATCATTGGGACACAGCTACCAGCCTTGGAGGGCATCTACCACACACGGTGCCTCAGGAAGGCCGTCAGCATCCATAAAGATTCCTCACACCCCTATAACGGACTGTTCGAACTACTTCCCTCCAGCAGACGTTACAAGGCCTTCTACGCCCGAACCTCCACTCAGAAACAGCTTTATTCCAAGAGCTATAGCGGCTCTGAACCGTCCCTGCTGAGTGCCCCCCCCCCCCCCCCGCCCCCCCCTGGACTGTCTCCCTCGGATGGTCACGACACAGCTTATTTATTTATTTCACTTTTCTTTTTCATCGGTTGGAGCTGCATACTAAATCTCGTTGCACTGACGTGCAATGACAATAAAAGATATTATTATTATTATTATTATTATTATTATTATTATTATGTGGAAGGAAACCAGAGCAACCGGGGAAAATCCACGCAGTCACCGAGGGAACGTACAAACTCCCTACAGACAGCACCCGTAATCAGGATCGAACTCGGGTCGCTGGCACTGTGAGGCAGCAACTCCAACACTGTGCCACCCAATCATACAGTAGATCTGTTACGGTTGGTAGGGGCATTGGGGAGGGAGAGTGGAGGGGGAAGGGGGGAGAGAAGTGGAAGAGTGGGGAGGGAGGGGTAGGGGGAGTGGTGGAAGAGGGACAGAGGGGTATGGGGAAGGGGGCGGGGGAGAGCGAAGGGGGTGGGGTAGAGAGTGAAGGGGGGTGGGGGAGAGAGGGATGGGTGGGAGAGGGGTGAGGAGAGGGAAACATAGAAATAAAGATTCTATAAGATCCCCCCTCAATCTTGTAAATTCTAGTGAGTACAAACCAAGTCTATCCAGTCTTTCTTCATATGAAAGTCATGACATCCCAGTAATCAGTCTGGTTAACCTTCTCTGTACTCCCTCTATGGCAAGAATGTCTTTGGGCATTGGGCATTGTGACATCACACGATGGAACGTTCACCAGGGGCTGGTGCAAAGGCATATGTAAATGGATCCATTCCGATTGGACATCTGCGAGCATTGGGCATTGTGACATCACACGATGGAACGAATCAAAAGGCAGAAAGGCAGCCGGACGGACGGCGGACGGCAGGCGGCAGCCACAGAGTTTTAAAGATAGACTAGACCAAGGGCAGACCCATTGGGTCTGCTCCCCCAACGCAGCCGTTCCCTACCCATAGCCCCCACGGGAGACGTGGTCCTCCAACTCAAGCGGCTCAGGAATGAGCAGTGCGGCTGTTTTTAAATGGTGTCTTTGAGGCGAGATGCGGGCGCCAGCAGCCATTATGGTCGCTGGCCAGCAGGAGGCGACAAAATGAGTGAGTGGGGGGGGGGGGGAAGAAGGATTTGATTAAAAACGTGTACTTAAACACGACGAAATGTAATGAGGAGCGGATACTTAGAAAGAAAAGTGAAATCTCTACCGAAATGGAAAAGATCTCGGCGATTGAGCGTCTGTATTCGGCGTGGCAATGAATCAAAGGCAGAAAGACAGCCGGACGGCAGGCGGCAGCCACAGAGTTTTAATAGTATACTAGACCAAGTGCAGACCCGTTGGGTCTGTTTCCCCAACGGCGTTTGCGGGTGGGGTGGGGGGGGGGGGGTTGGGGGGGGCTGCAGCAACACACTCACATTAACCACACCCCAAACACACAGGTGGGGGGAGGGGGGTGAGAAGAGGGGAAGGAGGGGAGAGGTGGAGGAGGAAAAGGGGCAGATTTGGGAGGGAAAGGAGAGCGGGGTAGGGGGTGAGAGAGGGGGATGGGGAGAGAGATGTGTGGAAGGGGAGGGATGGGGAGGGAGGGGGAGAGGTGTGGGGTGAGAGGGTAGAAAGAGTGGGGAGGGAGAGTGGAGGGGGAAGGGGGAGAGAAGTGGAAGCGTGGGTTGGGAGGGGGAGTGGTGGAAGAGGGATAGGGGATGGGGGCGGGGGGAGATGGAAGGGGGTGGGGTAGAGTGTGAACGGGGTGGGGGAGAGAGGGATGGGTGGGAGAGGGAGAGGGGTGAAGAGAGGGAAACATAGAAACGTAAGATTCTATAAGATCACCCCTCAATCTTCTAAATTCTAGCGAGTACAAGCCGAGGGGTGAGGAGAGGGAAACATAGAAACATATGATTCTATAAGATCACCCCTCAATCTTCTAAATTCTAGCGAGTACAAGCCGAGTCTACCCAGTCTTTCTTCATATGAAAGTCCTGACATCCCAGGAACCAGTTTGGTGAACCTTCTCTGTACTCCCTCTGTGGCAAAAATGTCTTTGGGCATTGGGCATTGTGACATCACACGATGACACGGTCACCTGGGGCTGGGGCTGGTGCAAAGGCATATGTAAATGGATCCATCCCGATTGGACATCTGCGAGCATTGGGCATTGTGACATCACACGATGGGAACGAATCAAAAGGCAGAAAGGCAGCCGGACTGCAGGCACACAGTTTTATATATTAGATAGACAGACAGACAGACAGACAGACAGACAGACAGACAGACAGACAGACAGACAGATAGATAGATAGATAGATAGATAGATATAGAAATACCAGGATAAACAAGACAGATCATACAATACATGAGCACATTGGGTTAGTGTGATAGAGAAAATAAACAGAATATACTGTTGCACCTACTGGAGATTAAAACAAACATGCAAGGGCCATCACAAGGTAAATTGGAAGCTTAGCATAAGGGAGGTCTATCTAAGAGTCTAATAACAGCAGGGAAATAGCTTACTACATGCTGCTGCCTGATGGTAGAGGAGCGAAGAGAGAATGATTGGGCTGTGAGAGGTAATTGATAATATTGGCTGCTTTCCCGAGGAAGTGTAGATGGAATCGATGGGGGAGTGTCTGTTCTGTGTGATGGACTGGGCTGTGTCCACGACTCTCTGCAGTTTCTTGCAGTCTTGGGCAGAGTAGTGGCCATATGAATATATGGTGCATTTGGCTAGGATGTTTCTATCGAGACTGATAAGGGTCATTGGGGACATGCTAAATTTCCTTTGTTAGTGAGTGAACCAGCAACGGGAGCAAACTAGTTTATCTCTTCCTCACAAATCTACCTGTGGCAGATGCATCTGTCCATGACACTATTGATCGAGGTAGCCATCCCACAGTCCTTGCAGAGATAACACTGGCAACACTCACTCTGGTGTTGTATGATGCAACACACATGCCACATGAGAGAGACTCACAATGGGCCCAACAATTCACAACTGAGCAACAATCTAGTGTGAACAATCATCATCAGCAGCAGCACAAATGTATCTTGCAACAACCTGTAATCTCATGATCCACTATGTCCCTCACTCTACTTTTAATGTCAAGGCAGAGGGTCAACCTTGAATCGATGAGGTGTGCAAAGAGCCTGGATGGAACAACAGACACGTTAAAATGTTTGCAAACTGGCAAAGCTATAACAGGGGACAAAAGGATTTCTTAAAAATAGAGGTGGCATGTTATAACTAAGTAATACCAAACGTAATAGATCAAATAGGGGGTCACAGTGGTGCAGCGGGAGAGTTGCTGCCTTACAGCGCTTGCAGCACCAGAGATCCGGGTTCGATCCCGACAACGGGTGCTGTCTGTTCGGAGTTTGCACATTCTCCCCGTGACTTGCGTGGGTTTTCTCAGAGATTTTTGGTTTCCTCCCACATTCCAAAGATGTACAGGTTTGTATGTTAAATGGGTTGGTGTATATGTAGATTGTCCCTAGTGTGTGTTACCGTGAGGTTGGTGCGGACTGTGGGTCGTGGGCCTGTTTCCGCGCTGTATCTTTAAACTAAACTAAATCAAAGCTCTTGAGTTGTAGGGTGACTCAGAGTTATACAGAAAAAAGGTCCCTCTGAATACCACCCGGAAACTAGATACACTAATCCTGCCCTCATATCATTTTATTCTCTCCACATACCCATCAGCTCCCATCTGTTACTGTCTCTGCCTACACACTTGCCAACTAACCAACCATTACCCACATATTTGGGATGTGAGAGGAAACATGAGCATCCAGAGGAAATCTTCACCGCTATTGGGAGAACTTGCAAGTTCAACGTGGATAGTATGGCAGTTCAGAATTGATTCTGTGTTGCTGGTGCTGTGAAGTAGCAACTCCAGTGTCATTGTGCTGCCTCCGTTCAAGTTCAACGTGCTCCACGTGATACCAAAGAAGAGCTGAAAGCATTATATCCAGCAAAATGGACCAGCCAACATTCAAGCCACTGCACTGAAAATTACATTTATGTTCTATCAGGACTTTTCAGTTCTAGATCGCATCGTAACCTTGTTTCATGCAAGAGTTGGATTTCAGAAGTGAGGTAACTACATGCAGATGGCAGTAATTGAAGTAGTTAGTGAAAGATTTAAAGGGGAGATAAGGACATTTTCATTCTCATTACTCACAATGTGCCTGGGATTTGGAAATCATTGCCTGAAAGGGTGGGAGAGGCGCATGTAAACAGTGTGGATGAAAGGATAGAGACCTGCAGGGTTTCAGACCCAGTACTGGGTTGAATCTCTTTGGGAAACATTTGTGTCACAAATGTTTTATGATTCTGTGGTAGCTCTTGATATCAAAGCATAATTTAACCACATGTGGTTTCAAGGAGCCCAAATCAAACTGAAATCAATGGGTATCAGAGGAACGTGACATGAAGAAAGATGGTTGTGGTTATTGAAAGGCATTCCAATTGTACTTGCACAATCAGCTTGTACTCACTAGAATTCGGCTTGTACTCACTAGAATTTAGAAGATTGAGGGGGGATCTTATAGTAACTTTCAAAATTCTTAAGGGGTTGGACAGGCTAGATGCAGGAAGATTGTTCCCGATGTTGGGGAAGTCCAGAACAAGAGGTCACAGTTTAAGGATAAGGCGGAAATCTTTTAGGACCGAGATGAGAAAACCATTTCTCACACAGAGAGTGGTGAACCTCTGGAATTATCTGCCACAGAAGGTAGTTGAGGCCAGTTCATTGGCTATGTTTAAGAGGGAGTTAGATGTGGCCCTTGTGGAAAAAGGGATCAGGGGGTATGGAGAGAAGGCAGGTACAGGATACTGAGTTGTATGATCAGCCATGATCATATTGAATGGCGGTGCAGGCTCGAAGGGCCGAATGGCCAACTCCTGCACCTATTTTCTATGTTTCTATGTTTCATCTCAGCCCCAGGATATCAGGGCATTAATCTCAGCGTGGTGTCAGAGCCCTAGCACTTTATTGATTATTCTCCTTCAATCATCAGGTCGGGAGTGGAGATTTGCAGCTCCTTGGCAAATAAAGCAGCCCATGCCAGCATACAACTAAACCTGGACAACATTCAGGCATGGGCTCATCACAGGCTTGTAACATTCACATCGCCAGAAGTGCCAAACAATAGCCACCTACCCTTATAGTCAGTGGCATTATCGTCACCCCAATTCAACATCATTGCTATTGGCAAGATTGAGTCCTTTTCCATCAGCTGGAGGGATGAGAATCATCTCAGGATACACCAAAGCTCATCCCCCATCTGCAAGGCACAGCAAGTTGCAAGCATGGTGGAACACTCTCCATTTGCCTGAATGCGTGCAGCTCCAGCAAATTTCTGTGACAATATCATCCAGGACAATATCATCCACATGACATAGGTTTAAGGTGAAGGGGAAAAGATTTAATAGGAATCTGAGTAGTAACTTTTTCACACAAAGGGTGATGGGTGTATGGAGCAAGCTGCCAGAAGGGGTAGTTGATGCAGGGACTATCCCAACATTTAAGAAGACAGGTACATGGATAGGACGGGTTTGGAGGGATATCAACCAGGTGGGACAAGTGTAGCTGGGACATGTTGGCCAGCGTGAGCAAGTTGGGCCAAAGGGCCTGTTTCCACCCTGTATCACTCTATGACAAGGCAGTCTACCTGAATGGCACCATATCCACTCTCCTAAGCAATATTTCATTTTCCACATGTGCAGTTGCTGCAGCAAGCGCCGCCACTCCAGTTACCACACGATTCTGACAGAAACTCCCGAACCTCTACTGTCAAGAAGAACAAGAGCAACGCACCAAGTTGCACACTAGTTTGGAAACCTATTGATGGTCCTTATTTGTCACTGCGTGCAAATTCCTGAAACTCCACCCCCAACACTGTTGTGAAAGCACCTTCATCAAAAGTAGTGCAGCAATTGAAGAATGCAATCTTGACAATTAGCAATGGGCAACAACCTCAAGGACAATTTGCAACAAGTGTTGGCTTTGCCATTGATACCCAGATACTGAAAGATGAATTTTGTAAAAATGTCACACTGGCAGCGACGGTATTACTTCACATGCATAGTTCAGGTATGTGGGGATTTTTAAGTCTGAAGAAGTCCAGTAAACCCTGCAGGCTGTTTGATCTCAGGAGTTGTTCTGCCTGGCTGTGTCTTTATTCATCCGGTGTCCTGAACTCCCGTCCTTCCTGTCCGATCACCCTGAATGTGGAACCCTTTCTGTGCACAGTTCCTGGCATCTGTTCCAAGCTGACAAATGATGTCAGTTGCTCTGCATGTATAAAATCAGAACCTTTTTAAGGTGTTAAAATAAACTTTTCTTTGGCACAAAGTAATCAGGGCTGAACCATCCGGACAGAAGTGTTTTCTTTTACACTGTTTTTTAAAGGGTGTGTATCTGTGCCCTCGCAGTTCTATAATCTTCATGGTTCCCCTTTCTGTTGTCGTATCCCGAGTTTACTTTGAATTTGAAGTTGCTGCATACAGAAGATTTGAAATTCCTCCAGCTGAGGTCCAAATGCCTCGGAGTAATGTGCTCTCTTTTGGCCAGTGCCAAAATTCTCCCTGTTGTTTGGTTTTTACTACAGATCAACATCAAGTCAAAAATAGTTCACTTGCACACGATGAGATCTCCACAAAACAAGGTCATGTTTGTGTCTTTGCTGTCAGTAAACACTGTGAGTTTGCCGGGGAGACTGTAGATCTGGTTAGGCAGCTGGAGAATCACATCTCATAGAAAGGGAAACTGGCAAAAGCTTAGTGTTCAAGAAGGAACTGCAGATGCTGGAAGATCGAAGGTACACAAAAATGCTGGAGAAACTCAGCGGGTGCAGCAGCATCTATGGAGCGAAGGAAATAGGCGACGTTTCAGGCCGAAACCCTTCTTCAGACTGATGGGGGGTGGGGGGCAGAAGGAAGGAAAAAGGGAGGAGGAGGAGCCCGAGGGCGGGGGGATGGGAGGAAACAGCTCGAGGGTTAAGGAAGGGGAGGAGACAGCAAGGGCTAGCAAAACTGGGAGAATTCAACGTTCTCGTTCTTCAGGGAACGGGGATTCCCCTCCGCCACCAAAGATGAGGCTCGCACCAGGGTCTCATCCATACCCCGCAACACTGCTCTCTCTCCCCATCCCCGCACTCGCAACAAGGGCAGAGTCCCCCTAGTTCTCACCTTTCACCCCACCAGCCGGCAAATACAACAAATAATCCTCCGCCATTTCCGCCACCACCAACGTGACCCCACCACTCGCCACATCTTCCCATCTCCCCCTATGTCTGCCTTCCGCAAAGACCGCTCCCTCCGCAACTCCCTTGTCAATTCTTCCCTTCCCTCCCGTACCACCCCTCCCCGGGCACTTTCCGTTGCAACCGCAAGAAATGCAACACCTGTCCCTTCACCTCCCCCCTCGACTCCATTCAAGGACCCAAGCAGTTGTTCCAGGTGCGACAAAGGTTCACCTGTATCTCCTCCAACCTCATCTACTGCATCCACTGCTCTAGATGTCAGCTGATTTACATCGGGGAGACTAAGCGGAGGTTGAGCGATCATTTCGCCGAACACCTCCGCTCAGTCCGCAATAACCTACCTGAACTCCCGGTGGCTCAGCACTTCAACTCCCCCTCCCATTCCCAATCCAACCTCTCTGTCCTGGGTCTCCTCCATTGCCAGAGTGAGCAACACCGGAAATTGGAGGAACAGCACCTCATATTCCGTCTGGGTTGCTTGCGACCGGGTGGCATGAACGTTGAATTCTCCCAGTTTTGCTAGCCCTTGCTGTCTCCTCCCCTTCCTTAACCCTCGAGCTGTCTCCTCCCGTCCCCCCGCCCTCGGGCTCCTCCTCCTCCCTTTTTCCTTCCTTCTCCCCCCCACCCCCCATCAGTCTGAAGAAGGGTTTCGGCCCGAAACGTCGCCTATTTCCTTCGCTCCATAGATGCAGCGGGTGCAGAGTTTCTCCAGCATTTTTGTGCACCCTGGCAAAAGCTTAGATTTGGCGATCAATATATTAATTAAGTTGTGCCTCCATTGCCATTATTTTTTACATCAGGCATTGGATCAACTAATGTCATTTATTGCAAGCAGTCAGACGTACTTCAGAGAGAGTTGTCTGTGAACACTTCGGGCACCAATTTCCAAAGCAACTCTTACAAATATTGCATGCACCAATTGATAACTTTTCATGTAACTAGATATGCTTCTCCCCCCCCCCCCCCCCCACCTGTTTTTGTCATAGGCTGTCAATCTCAGGCATGAAAAACATGGTTGAAAATTGGCAGCTGATAGAGATGCCAGAGAGAGGCACCAGACAAAAAACTTTATTCCACTGCAAAATGTTGCTCTTCACATCTCAGAGGTTCCTCCAACTGATCACTTACAGGACCCAAGAGTCAAGAAGGTATAATTGGCATAGTACTGAGAATGGAACCATGAATTTCTTACTTGCTGCAGCTTTAGACATATTAATGCAACAAGCTACCAAATAGATATGCAATAAACAATAATATAATAATCATCAATAATACTTTGTAAACTGACCAAAATAGTGCAAGCCGAAGTACGTAATGCAACCTATACAAAGTGCATCGTAGTTTGATGCTGAGGTAGGGTTGTGATGAGGGATGTTCAGTGTGGTTCAGGTGCCTGATGGTTGATGGAAAGAAGCTATTCTTGAACCTGCAGTTAATGGTTCTCAGCCTCCTGTACCTTCTTCCTGAAAGCTTGGTCAGGGTCATGTGGACCTTTCTTGATATTTGTAATCTTAGCTGCCTTCTTGAGGCAGTGCTTCCTGCAGGTCCATTCAATGGTGGGCAAGTCAATACCGTGATGGACCATAAATTGTCCACCACTTTCGGCAGTAACCTCCGTTCTCAGGTGTTCGAGTTACCAAACCAGACCATACAACAGGATGCATGAACAAGCTTTCCCAGATATATATTGTATAATGATTGCATTAGTTCCTGCAGTCTATTTTGTTGATTGACCTTTACTCTCTTAGCACCACTTTCAGCGTGAAGTGTGTAATGTGTACCACCCATTGGAGAGTTGGCCATTTCACAGAAAAACGTGGTTCACAAACTGACAGCAACACCTCATTCCTCCAGTTCAGTAACGAGTGGAAGGAGCATGGTTTCAAACTCACTGCTGGCATCAGCTCCTTGACTTCAACACTAAACTATTAAGGATGGAAGCCAAAAGAACCCTCCCCTAATGCCTCACATCCTTGGCCAGCAGATGCTGAATTTGAACATAAGCCTGGTTTTGACTGGCATGGGTTTACTTTGTAAGGAAGGGTAGAATCATAATGCATAAACTGTGGATATTTCTCTTGTGGATCCCCACTGAAGCCAGGTTGATTATCAGCTCTGTGCTGGGTAGATAATTCTCCTGAAGGGATGACAGGTCAAAGGCAGGTCCAGAACCAGCTTCTAGACTATTCAAATCTTAGACCTGGTCTGGGTGAGCTTGTCGGGACAGCAGTAGGGAGGGAACTACTCTTACTCGATTTGTTATCGAATCGTAGAGAAACACAGAACGAAACAACTTTCACTTTATCAAGTCAACACTACCATCAGCAAACCATATGAAATCCTTCGCTTAGCTCATTTCTTATTATCCCCACATTTCTTCAACTCCTGGCAGAATCTACCACTCACCTACACATCAGGAGTAATTAACCTACTAATATGTGCATCTTTGGGATGATGGTGGAAAATCCATAGCGAGCCTACACAATTGCAAAGGCCACACAGACAGTACTGCACAGGATTAAACCCGGATCATTGGTGCTTTGAGGCAATGCCCCTGTCAGCTGCACCACTCTGTCATGGTCCTCAAGTTGTGCCGAACAGGCATGTACCTGCATCTGATGACTGCCTTTCCTCTTTTATGCTGCTAGATGTTCCAGAACCTGGGAAACGTAGCAATGTACGATAAACCTAGATCATTCAAATTGGTTTATTATTCCCATTACTCTGATGTTGCTGAAACATGACATGCATGCCTTTGAAGCAGATTAGGTTTTTAAATCATTAAAGGACACAAAGTGCTGGAATAACTCAACAGGTCAAGCAGTATCTCTGGCGAACATGGATAGGTAACGTTTTGGGTTGAGACTCAGTCATTCCTCAGTTCTCAGTTCTTCAGTCATTTCCAGCTCACATAACCCAACCCCACCCATTTTGGGAGATTAAATTCACTACACATGTTTTCATTTGATAATGGGACTCTCTGGAACTCTTCACCATTCAAAGCAAACTCTGTTTAAACCAATTAGATCATTTAATCCACAGACACCAGCACTTTGATACTTGGGTTACATTTCAGCAAAAATGAATCCAGCAATCCTGAAGTAAAATATTATTCAAAAACTTTTAACATTTCAGGAGTGACTTCCGATGGCCCATGATTGAGGTGCCACTCAACAGGGGATCTTCTGCAGAAATTCTTCTCCATGCCTAGTATGGAAATAAATGGACTAGTCAAGTCATTTACTGCATAAATATGACAGCTTCCATTAAATTGTTTCAAATGGTAGCAGCAACATTGGAAAATGGGGAGATCTCCCAAAAAGCTGGCTATATCGTTAGGCTATGTTATTCAGTCAGACAGCCTGCGCAGTTTCTTTTCTGAATCTAATCCCAGCAGTAACAGTAGCAGTTTAGAGCAGGGAACTAGTGTACCCCACTTGACTTAAGCAAATTAAGAAAAAAGCTGCAGATGCTGGAAATATGAAATAAAAATAAAAATGGCCAGAAAGACTCAAAGTCAGGCAGTATCTGCAAACAGATATATTTCAGACCAAGACCCTTCCCCAGAACTGGGAGTGAGAGGAAACAAAGAAGGTTGGAGAGGGATGGAGAGAACAAAAGCTGGAGAAGAGTTGCTGGTAAATGTGATGAGCATCGCTAGGTACTTGATCATCAGCATAGGCATGGTGGGTTGAAAGGCCTTTTTCTCTGTTGTCAAATGAATGAATGTGATAGCTAGAAGCAGATTATAGGGAACATGGCCAGCAGGTCAAGCTGTACCAAAGGCAATTAAAAAAAACGCAGTCAAAATCACAGATAAATGATTGGCAAAACTGACATAGACAACAAGAAAAAGCAGGTTATCTAAAGTGGCAAAACCAATATTGAATTGAGGGCCTGTCCAACTTTCAAGACCTAATTCACGACCTTTTTTACTCGTGGACATTTTTCATCAGGCTAGAAAAACGCCCCGACCTACTTGATGCCACGAGTACCTACGACTAACATCACAACCTACCTACGACCTCCTACGACCTTGTGACGACCATGCTGCGAGTATGAGTCAAGGGCAAACTCGGCAGAGGTGGTGAATTAAGTTGTGCAAGTGGGACAGGCCCTTTAGGAGTCTGCAATATACCCAGATGGAAGATCAGTTGCTCTTCCTTATGCTTGTGTTGGATTTATTTGTAACAGTACAAGAGGCCACAGGCAGATCGGTCAAAGAGGGAGTGGAATGGTGAATTCAAGTGGTAGATAATATGGAGCTCAGGAGTTGTGCCTGTAAACTATACAAAGGTGTTCTGTAGCCACCAACTCCAACTTTGATTTCTCCAGCTTAGAGAAGATAGTGTTGTGATCACTGAAAGCAGTACTTCAGATTGGAAGAAGTGCAAGTGATTTGCAGCTTCACCTGGAAAGGTTTTAGAAGATTCCCAAGTCAGATGGACTTACTGAATCAGACCAGCTGACTTAGTGGTAGGATGGAGGAGACTCAGTGCTTTGCCTGGGCCTCCTGTGTATTTATGGGCAGTTAGATTACTCAGTGATATATTGTAATGTTGCCATTTGCCTTCGAAAGGAAATATGTGGTCTTGGTTCATGATTGAAGAGAAACTCACAGTGGTAGTTGTAAAAGATGACAGAAAACTTGGAGTAACCATAAATAAACAGTGAGAGCAATGCTCTACGTTTTTAGCACGAGGAAGGGGATGTCAGTGCACTGGTGGAACCTATAAAGTTGACTGATGGTACCACAGTGAACATGGTGTGTTTGCTCCCTTACACAGGAAAATGGTGCTGTGTTTTTATAGCTATTAAGATGCTAGTACACTGATGTATTCAAATATTTTTTTTAATATCACAGAAGACAACCAGTGGAGTATAACAAAATTATAATCAGATTGTGGCTGAATACTTCTTGTTTGAAGGTTCCTTGCTTCTAATGTCTCTGCACTAAGTCAAAGCAATAATTTTTCAATGAAGATTGGTTTCTCAATGCACTCTTTCTCAAGTTTTATTCCTTTCATAGATATTATCAATCCTGTCAGAGGATCAGGACCTATTGCCTTCTGAATATCTCTGTCGTCATTTCTTTCTAACTCTCATCAGCTGTCGCAGTTTGCTCTCTTTCCTCAAGGAGTTAGCAATTCTTCAGACAGAAACTTGTGATGAGTTGTCAAGAGAGTGGAGGCAAGAGTGTCTAAATTGTCATATGTCCCAAAACAGAACAATGACATTCTTACTTGCAGCAGCACAACAGAAATGTTAACATATTACTCTGTAAAACCGATAATAAACAACAACAATAGTTCAACATTTATAAAACGGACAAATAAATAGACAATAGTAGTGCAAAGTCAAATTAATGTCTCCAAGTCTATATAGTTTGGAGCCTATGTGGAGGTTGTAATGTTTAATAGCTTGATGGCTGTCGGGAAGAAGCTGCTCCTGAACCTGGACGTACAGTTTTCATGCTCCTGTACCTTTTTCCCGATGGCAGCAATGAAATGAGAGTATGGCCAGGTTGGTGTGGCTGCCCTTTGATGGTGGGGAGGTCAGTACCCATGATGGACTGGGCAGTGTTCACCACTTTTCGCAAATGTCTTCATCTACAATGGATACTATGATGTCAATGTTGGTAACTCAGCATTTGCTCTTCCTTGTTGAAACACAGTGGTCAATGTTCTCTCAATGTATGTCAACTGCTGGCTGTAGTTTGTGGGTTCAAGCTGCATGCCAGTGGTTTAAGCACTAAAGTACTATTGATACAGAGTCATTATATGTCATAACAAGTACTTTAGTTTGGATACATACAGATACCATCGAAATGCGTACTGCAGGCTCGGAGTCATTAGACAGGATCTAGGGAGGGTAGATTGGGAGTACTTGTTATCGGGTAAGTCCGCAGATGGTATGACATGGAGAGTTTGGATAGACTTGGATTGTTTTCTCTGGAATGTAGGAGATTGAGGGGAGACTTGATAGAAGCATATAAAATGATGAGATGCATAGACAGTCAGAATCTTTCTCCCAGGGTGGAAATGTCCAGACTATAAGGTGAGTAGGAGAAAGTTTAATGGAGATGTGCGGGGCAGGTTTTTTTACACAGAGAGTAATAGGGGCATGTAACGCATTGCCTGGGGTGGTGGGGTTTCAAATAGAATAGTAGCATTTGAGAGGCTTTTAGATAAGCGCATTGAGGCATAGGGAATAGAGGGATATGGCCCACCTACACAAGAACGGAACTCACTATCAAAACATGGAGGGGACGGGGGACACAATATTTTGGCGGCCGTGCGCGCATGCACACACTCACACACGCGCGCGAGGCTTCGGAGGCTCAATCCAGCGCTAAATGCAGCTCAACTGCCTGTCTCACCGGGTTACCCAACAGCCCTGTCTGGACTGACGGGATACCAGCGCTGCTTCTCCGCGCTGGCCATATTTCCAGCAAGCCCGGGCAGGTTAACCTGACAGGGATGTCGCCCGCCTCTCAAAACATGGGGGGGACGTGTCCCCTCTGGCTCCCCCTGGGTTTTCCCGCCCCTGCACCTACAGGTTGATGAGGTTGAAGAGTTTAACTTGACATCATGTTTGGCACAAACATTGGTTAGGCTGCAATCCGTTGCTGAAGGTCCATTGCTGGGCTGTACTGATCAATATGTTAAGAAATGTTATGATGTTTTGGAGTTACTATCTTAAGAATGCGATTATAAACCAACACCCACCTGCCTCTCAATTGAAGAAGTCATTTTTCCCTATTGTCCTTGAGTCAGACTTTATCTCTCACTCAATATCAGTCACCCCAGCTGATTACATCATCACTTTGCTAATTTTTTCTGCTTAAATAGCTGACAATGGATGTTATGCAACAATTATGCAGTGGCTTACAATCTTTGTTCCCCTGACACCCATACTAATCAAGAACCTAATCACTGCCTTAAAAATATCCATTGGCTGGGGCTCCACAGGCGTTTGTGACAATGAATTCCACAGATTCACCACCCTCTGACTAAAGAAATCCCTCCTCATCTCCTTCCTAATGGACCGTCCTTTAATACTGAGGCTATGACCTCTGGTCCTCGACTCTGTCTGCCTTGTTATTCAATATGATCGAAGCTGATCTGCTTCAAGGATATCTGGGGCGCTGCTCCAGAAGCGAGTGTGTGGACTGGACTGGACTTAAAAAATGGCACCGAAACCTGGTGATTCTTGCATGCGGTCTCAATGGTTTTGTTTTTTTTTTTTGTCTTTTATGTGGGGGGGAAGAGGGTACGGTAAGGGGGATACCATCCTTCAGTCGCTTCCTGGAGAGGATGCGACTATTATTCGAGTTGCGTCCTCGCCCCCCCCCGGCCTACCTATTGGATTGGCTCGGCCTTTACTGCCGGGACCGACCAGAGTTCCTGCAGTGGCGGCGCAGCGCTGGATACATCGCGGGGCAGGCGATGCCTTACTGTGGATCGCCGTTTGGAGCTCCGGAGTGCTGGGCCTGCTGCACCGACATCATGGAGCTGTGGCTCGCGGAGTTCCCAATGCGGAGTCCTGCGACCCTTTGTCGGGGGTCGCCAGCATGGGTCTCCGCCCGGCTCGGCCTGTGGACTTCTGGAGCCGCGGACTCCGGTGGGAGGTGGCTGATTTGGAGGTCCGGGCCACTGAGGATGTTCTCCGTCGGGGTTAGGCGTCGGGGTTCCATCATTCCCGGCGAGAGGGCCTGAGCATCGGGCCGCCCGTGGCAGCACTGCGGGGTGCTCGGGAGGCCCCGACCATGGGTGAACATCTGGGAAGATCGGCGGGGAGGCTGGCTGGACTTTGGTTCCTGTGGGGTTGTGTTGTGTCGTGGACTTCTGTGTTTGTGCTTTTTTTTATTTTTATGACTGTAAGGAAACTCCATTTTGTTGTCTCTTATGAGACAATGACAATAACTTGAATCCAATCCAATCCAAATTCTTCTCATGAGAACTGGGATGAGGAGTAATTTCTTATTCAAAGGGTGGTGGACCTGTGAGTTCTCTACAATAGGAAATAATAAAGGTTAGGTCATAGAAGATCTTTAAAAAGTAGATAGATTATTGGATGCAAAAGACAGATCCAATGGTCTTGGAACAGAGCAGGAATATAGTATGGAGAATAGATCAGACATGATTGAATTAGATCAGCCATGATTGAATGGCAAATAGACTCGGTGGGCTGAGTGGCCCAATTCAGCTCCTATTTCTTATGGTCTTATGGAGAAAGAGGATCTGTCATAATTATAATGAAATGTGTACCAGACTTGAAGGACTGAATGGCCTCTTCTTGCTGTTATTTTTCAATGTGTTTCCATCACATTCCCAACATTGCAGTGATAACAGTATTTTACAAGATCATAAGAGGTGGGGCCTGGGACACCTATTTTGTGAAAAGTTCTGTCAAAATGCCAGCCTGCTTTTTTCGTATCAACCTGTGGCTGGGATTGTCAACAATTACTTCATATTCTGTTTACTTCATTATTGGTTTTGAAAAAAAAATTGTTGATGGTGAAACTGGCTGGTGGAAATGTTCCTAATGTTTGAATACTCCAACTGAGGTGAAGATATTAAGAATCATTGAAATATGCTTGCCTTTGCCCAGTACCCAACCCTTTGACACTGTGATTATTCCCAAAGGCCACAGGAGTCCTCCCACCCTCTGAAACACATCATTCTTGGTATTAAAATGAAATTATTGCCCTAAAATGATATCACACATAAATGTTGAAATATTATGTGATCTCAGCAATAAAGTTTCATTGGCTGCTAGCCAGAAGGAAACCACATTTATTGGTACTATTTACGATGGAACTGTAATTAGGTCTTCATTTCATGTAATTTTTAATATGATTAACACAATCCATTTTACACTGTGAGTTCACCTGCTAATTAGTTTCAGGTGTTTAAATTTCACCTCCCGGTGCCAACTAAAAGTTATTTAAAAAGAAATAATCTTTGCTTGGAAACTGCAAAATATTAAAGACACATTTCGAAATAACTTTTTAAAGAGGCTGTTGTGTATGGTCGATAGGATGATGGATATATTGGGCTAGCCTATTGGGGATGAAGCTAATCTAATTCCTGATTATACTGGTTTAATTGCAATCTCGGGAAATGTCAAAATGGTGGTGATCCATTAAGCTTTCTTTTCGCTGGTTTCCATGATATCATGTCTCCCTGGCTGGTGCAGGAACTCAGTGAGTGCATATGTGGCCATATACAAACCTCACAATTTCTAGCTGAACACAATTAGGGATACAATGCACTGATTGGTGACCGGTGATGAAATGGTGACAAATGGAAGAAATGGTGCCGTTCGGCTGTAGGCTGCTGTAACACATTTTATCATTTTGGTGGCTTCAATTAAAAATAATTTGACAGCCTCACTGATCTTTCTATTATTTTAACCATTTATTTTGCATTGAATCACAGATTGTAGGGTGTTTGGCCTGTCAGGGTGAGGCAATTTCTCTAATCTCGCTCTTCTCCTCCATTCACTTAAAGATTTCTCTTTTTTCATTGCGATCTAGTTTCTCTGCAAAACAATGTTTGTATTTTGATTCCCATGAGGATTGGAAAAGGACCGGAATGATCTGGGGTAGAGAGATTCTGCGTATTAAAGAGATTCTTAAAAACCAAAGTTAATACCGAGAGGGATAGAAATGCACAGCAAATGAAAGCCAGCAAACTATCAGTGTTTAGCAACAAAGAGGTCTTTATGGAGCTTTGCGGAAATGCCCGGGGATGTGCAGTCCATTCTCCAAAAGTTTTTGTATGTTAGAGGTAGTTACAGCATTTTCCACAGACTGGTTGGCACGCAACAAAAGCTTTGCACTGTACCTTGGTACTCGTGACAATAAACTAAACTCCACTGAGGATAGCTGATTGGAAATGGAATATCAACTTAAAGCGTGGCTGATAGGATCTGTCTAAACACCAAAACATGACGCTAAAGAGCGGTACAGTGAATGTCAGATGATTATCTGATTGAGCAAGTAATTAGCATGGGGAAAACAATGCTGCCTGATCAAGTGATTCTTTCTAGTATTTTCTCTTTTATTTAGTACTCCAATGCTTGTTCACAGCTGGTAGCAGTCTTCAGTATGTGGCTTTTCAAGATGCACACATGGTCATAAAATTGTAGAGCATGCAAACAGGCCACTCAGCCCAATCCATCCGCATTGACCAGCACTTTCCAGCACTCAGTCTATGCTTAGGTGAATCAAGTGCTTATCTAGACACTTTGTAAATACTCAGTGACTGAGCTTCAACCATCTCCAAGGCAGTGCATTTCAGGTACTTGGCATTTTCTGGGAAGAAGGTCCCCCTCATATCCTTTTTAGATCTCTACTCCCTTATGGCCCTGTCCCATGGTACAAGTTCATTCCAAGAGCTCTCCCGAGTTTAAAAAAAGTCAAACTCGTGGTAAGCATGGAAAATGAACGTAGCGGGTACGTCGGAGTTCGGGGACGTCTCTGCTGCTCGTAACGCTAACGGGAGGTACTCGGGAAGACTCGCTAATGGCAGGTAAGCTCGGGAAGACTCATGAAGATTTTTCAACATGTTGAAAAATGTCCACGAGAGCCCCGAGTACCGACGAGCGGCCATTACTGTAAATCTCCGAGTTCGAATTAGGGCAAACTCGGGAGAGCTCTTGGAATGAACTTGTACCGTGGGACAGGGCCATTACCCTAAATCCATGTCCTCTAATTCATCTGATAGGGGGGAAACATTTCTGCAGTCTACTCTATTTTTTCCGCTCATAATTTTACATACCTCAATCGTGTCTCCTCTTAACCTCCTCCACACTAGGCAGAAGAGATTTCTTTTCACCTGTCTCTCCTCATAACTGAAATTCTCCGTCTCGGGTAACATCCTGGTAAATTTCCATAACACTCTCCAGTGCGAAAGATCAATGAACATAAAACAGTGCAGGAACAGACCTTTGACCCACAATATCTGTGCTGAACATGATGTGCAGTTAAACAAATCTCTGCCTGCACATAATCCATATCCCTGCACATTCCCTGCATATCCATGTCAGTAAAATGAAGGCGCTAATTATTGACTACAGGAACCCAGGTGGTGTATACTTCAGTATCATTGGTGCTGAAATTGAGGTGGTCGAGAGTTTCAAGTTCTTAGGCATAAATATTACCAACAAGTTGTCCTGGATCAACTACATTGAAACTATGACCAAGGAAACACAACAATGCCTCTGCTTTATATGTCTCTATATCACAATCTTTCTATTGGCATGGTAATCAGAGATGCACAAAGTACTGTAGCTGAGGTGGGACCAAGGATTTATCACATTCGAGCATAACTTCCCTGGTTATATATTCAATACTCTAACTAACCATATTACCTTCCTAACCATACTATCTACATGCTGCCGTCTCCAAGGCTCTATGGACGTATACCCCAAGGTCCCTCTGTTCCTCAGTACTCCCTAAGACCATTGTTTTTCTATTGTCATGTGTACTGAGATACAGTAAAACGTTGTTTGCATGCTATCCAGTCAAATCATATTATACATAAGTACAATCAAGCCATATCCAAGAACAATAGGCAAAGAGAAAAATATCTGTGCAGAATATCGTGTTCCAGCATTATTGTGTTACGTCTAAAGAGAAAGTACTGGAAAAAAACTGCAATTGCTGCAATGAGATAGGTTGGAAGTTTGGGACTGCACCCTAGCTCATGGTGGGACCTTTCATTAGAGTGTTGATCGAGTGAATAGGGGGTTGGGAAGGTTGATTTGTTTGATGGACTGAACTACATTCACAACTCTGCAATTTTATGTTCATATACTTATTTCATGCAGTCTTGGGCAGAGCTGTTGCCAAACTAAGTTGTAATGCATCCCATTAGGATGCTTTCTACAGTGCAACTGCAGAAGTGAGTAGGAGGCGTTAGAGACATGTGCTTTCTTGGCCGTGGCTTCAAAGTGGTTGGTCCAGGGCAAATTATTAGTGATGTTTATGCCTAAAAACTTGAAGCTCCTGACCCACTATTGTTGCTGATTGGGGCATGTAGACCATTTGGCTTTCTGAAATCAATAATTATCTCCTTTGTCATGCTGTGATTGGAGAGACTGTTGTCTTGACACCATGTTACTAAGGTCTCCATCTCTTTCTTGTACTCTGTCTGGTCATTGTTTGAGAGCCTTGTGAATTATGGTGGAGGATGCTTTGCTGCCAATCCTCACTGATTGTGGTCTATTGGATCAGGAAGTCGAGGATTTAGTTGCAGAGGAGGGGCGTTGACTCCTAGGTCTGGGAGTTTGGAGATGAGTTTGGTTTTGATTGTAGCGTTGAAGGTGGAATGATGTTCAACAATTAGGAGTCTGATGTAGATGTACTTGAAAACTAAATGTTCCAGCGATGAGAGTAGGATCAAGGAGATGGCATATGCTGTGGACCTGTTGCGAGGGTAGACAAACTGCAGTGGATCAAGGCTGTCTAGGAGGTTGGAGTTAATTTGCGTCATTATCAGCCTCTCAGAGCACTTTATGACGGTTGATGTCAGAGCATATTCATTAAGGCACGCTACCTTTCTTTTCTTTGGCACTGAGATAAAAGTAGTCTTCTTAAGGATGTCCATGAATAACTCTGCAGGCTAGTCTGCGCAGGTCTTGAGGACTTTATCTGGGCCAGTTGCTTTCTTGTTTTTTTTCTCTCAGGAAGGCTGATGTGACATCAGTGACAGTGACCATTAGTACAGGTGCACCCGAGGCTGCCAAACAGATGACATCAATCCACTGACTTTCTGTTCAAAGTGTGCATACAATGCATTGAACTCATTGAGGAGAGATGCGTAGTTACCGGCGATACTGACTGACTTCACTTTGTAGCCTGTTGTCGCAATGAGCCTTGCCACAATTGATCGATGTCCTTGTGGTTATCCTGGGACTGTAGCTTGGTCTGGAATTCACTTTTGGCATCCTGGAAAGCATTGCGTTGGTTATAAATAGATTTCTTGTACTGCTCGGGATCATTTGATTTGAACATTGTAGACTTGGATTCATGGTTCATCCATGGTTTCATTGAAAACCTCATTAGTCACCAAAAATGCTTCATGTCAAATCCCATTTTCACTTCAAAATACAGCAATATTTCTCTGCAGCTTATGCGTACTTCCGACACTATCAACCAAACTTTGTGTCATCTACGAACTTACCGATCATGCCTCCCACACCCACATTCAATTGATTCACATATATGACAACCAGCATGGGTCCCAGCACCAATTCCTGTGAGACTAAGATAGAGTGGCCTTCTCTGACCCTGTTTACTGTCTGTTTACTGTCTCAATTGTTGAAGGAGCTACGCTTCTTTTAAAAGCATCCCATTCCAGGCATATTTCCAGAAACTTATAGCTGCACATGTATTCGCATTGAGTGGCAGGCGGCTGATCTTCCTGCTGTGCAGGCTAAACCCATTGTCACCTCCATAATCTTTGCCACAACTTTCCACAGTGGAAAACATGACACGCTGATGATTTCAGCACCAGTAATTGATTTTGTCGACATAACTGCTGATATTACTGATTGTCATGAAACAACAGTGCCTCAATGTCCGAATGTTTGAATCAACCTGCATGTTCAAATGGTTGAAGAATTGTGGTATCAGAAGAGGTTGCCCTGGAGGCAGGCATCTGAGCCTACCTGATATCAATTTCCCTTTCTGATTTTTATGAAGTACCCACTGACAGATTAACAGTAACATGGGAGCTGGTTACAAAATTCTTACTGGTTTGTAAAAGCCGAGATTTCAGGTGATATAAATCACAATTGCAAGCTGAGCTAATCATTGGATGTTTCCTGAACACTGCCTTTAGTTCCATTCCACATGTTGATTCATCCATCACAGTTAAGTTGTGTAACTCAGAAGTGATGTCTTTTTTGATGGGACATTAAATCGCCCAAGTAGATGTAATCAACACATGAGGCTTTTCGGAAGAGCAGCAGGGCTTTTGATCTGATCAGGCTGCAGTGTCTGATGAAGATGATCCCACCTTACATCAGCGAGTAACTCTTAACTGAAAATTCAGAAAAGGATTTGCGGTATTTTTCTGCTCTTAGGTCAGGGCCACTGATAGTAGGGGCTGTTGCATTGTGGAGCACTCGACAACGACAGAACATACATCATTGAACTATAGGTTCTGAGGGTCAGGAGCAAGTCTACTCTAAAGTATTAATGGTTGAGTGCCTGCATCAGCCATGGATTTCATAAAGAATATTTGATATGGCACAAAATGCTTGTTCTACTCCATTGATGTAAGAAACGTAATTGTATGCTGGAGCCCTGAAATTTAATTTCCATAGTAGTAAGTTGGCATTGTGGATTCCAGTAAATGAAAGCAGCATTTCAGTATAATTTAGTATAGCGTGTTTATATTTTATGGCATACATATGTTATCACAGAAGCTTTGTTTGCAGATATTTCCCCATTTAATCACTGTCAAGCTCCTACGCCTGTGTTTTCAGGACAGTTTCCCAGTGGACCGTTTCAGGCAGGATAAGTCAGGCCACCTACAGTATGGTTAATTGCCAAAGTAAATGTTTTGGCCAGTACTTCACACTCAAATTTATTCAAATAGCCTGAGATTCAAAAGGTTTTCGAAGTGTTCAATATTGTCTGAGAAAGTAAAGTGCGAAATATTGATTATTCTCGAGTTTGCACTGCGTAGAAAACAAGTCTGCCTGCACATCAGTATTCAATTACCAAATTGAATTTGGCCCATGTTAACATCTGGAAAGGAAAGGAAACTTGTTCACATCCAAATCAGGAAAATTGTAGCTGACAAGTGTTTGCAATTGCGTGCATTACATTTTTTTTTGATGGATATCCACTTTTGGGATCTCAACATCAACAGCAAGCCCAGCATTAATTGCCCATCCCTAATTGTCCTTAAGAAGGCGGTTGTGAGCTACCATCTGGAATTCTTGTGGTCCTTCTGGCAGGCGGAATACTAGCGGGCAGAGCAATAAGTTGAGGCAAAGTTTAAAGGAGATATGCAGTGTTACTAAAATTTTGAGATTTTAAAAATCAAATCTGCAATTTATCCCATCAGATAAAGCATAAAAAGAAGTTTAATTTGACACCTAATTCACTTTCATATCTTCAGTATTAAAAACAGTTATGGCCATTTTCATACTCGGAAATTAGCATCTTGCTCCCTATTGCTTTTCCATTGACTTAACACAAAAGCTGTAATCGAGGACAGTCAAAACCCCTTAACTTTCTTAAAAATCAAGAGAACTGAATGAAAATTTCAGTTATTATAGATTGAAGCATTCTGAAACAAATATAAAACATCTTACTTGGATGACCTGAAATTAAAGCATATAATTAGTTAATTACCTAATTGTAGCTAATTACAAAATTGACCGTTGTGACGGAAACAGTAATAAACACCCAGACTGCCTTGAAAATTCAAAAATGTGATATTCTCAAGATCAGAACTTTAATATTATTGTATAATATGCTGTAAGTCCATAACAGATAGGTAAATAAATTACAATTTCTAGCAATAGACCAGGTCTTTATGGAGAAGATCAGTTGCCAGCTGGTACATTGGCATATCAGTAGCATCATCATACTCCTCAGATTGTAACCAATAAGCAACTCTGTACACTTTTTTTTTCTCAACTTTTCAATTTTGGCATTGTAAACTACTGGTTTTTGCTCTTCAAGCCACGCATGACATGCCTTTCTGCCCACTACTTTCCCATTAAGAATGTCCTGTAGATTACATTTTTTTAAATAGCCTAACTATCCAAATAACAAACTAATCCTATTCACACAAGAATTCACAATATAACATGATTTTTAAATCTCACTGTCATTAATTTATATGCCAGATGGAAGGAATTTAATCTTTAATTCCCATAAATTAATCTAGAAACATCCACTCAATATAATTAAAATTATTATTTTTTTGCACAATAGATGGGACTAAAACTGATATTTAGTATAAAAATATTGACTATGGATAGACAATAACACAAAATATAGACGATTTAGATGCTCTTATGATATGATTGTTCAAAAAAAAGAGCATTTAAATCATCTTGCGAGTGGGTTTTTCTGGAACGCGATCGATTGGAACGTTGCATTTGCAGTGAATTTGAACTCCATATCGGCAGGAAAAACACTGCCGGTTCGTATGGGGCCCAAATCACATTTTTGCAACTTTATGTAAAATAGACGACTTACCCCTTGTTTTGTCCCGTTCATGCGATCCATCACGTTGTAGGCGGTGAGGGCGTTAGAAGTCGCCTATAATTTTAATCTAATTATTAAATTGTCCGCGATTATAAATAAAATTTAAAAAATCGGGAACGGAACTCGGATCGATTGTTCTTCAGCAGCTAGCAGCCCGAAGAAATCCGCCTCGGACAGACGGTAGTAAACTGGATTTTAATCCCCCCCCCCCCCCCCCCCCCCCTCGCGTTGAAGAGATTTTTGGATAGGCAAATGGATATGGAGAGAATGGAGGGATGTAGATTATGTGCAGGCTGGCAAGAGTTTGTCTTGGCATCATGTTTGGCATAGACATTATGGGCTGAAGGACCTTTTCTTGTGCTGTACTGTTCTATGTTTTGTGCTCCCACAGTGCGTAGGGGGAGGGAACTCAAGGATTTAAATCAGCAATGATGAAAGAATGGGACTATAAGTCAGGATAGTGCATGATATGGAAGGAATCTTGCAGGTTCTGGTGCTTGCCTACTGCCGTTGACCTTGGTAGAAGTTGCAGGTTTGTAGATTCTGTCAGGGTCGTCTAGGAGAGTCATACAATGCATGCTATATATGCTACATACCAAGGCCACTACGCTCTTGCAATGGAGAGAATGAATGCCTAGCATTGCTGATATTATTGAGCTCCTTGAGAGTTGTTGGAATTACAGTTAACGAGGCAGGTGGAACGTTTTCCACCTTGAGGAAATCCACACAGTCGCAGGGAGAAGGTGCAAACTCTACACAGACAGCATCCATAGGTCAGGATCAAACCCAGGTCACTGGTGCTATGGTGCAGCAGCTCCACCAGCTGCGCCACCATGCCACCTTTATTTGTGGGAATTCCTAACCATCTATCTGCTCAGAGTGGAGAATGTAGATTCGGGAGTTCACTGGGAATCTCGAGACCATGAAATGGGAGCAGGTAGTGGCTCTGGATAAGTGGGAAGAGCAGCGGGCTCCTCACAGACTATCTCTATTCTTGACTCATCAGGCATCTGTTACCCCATCTGTGGGAGAGTGTGATGAAGTTCAGATTGGCCTCATCAATCACTGTAGAACTCATTAGCAGGGATTACAAGTCATGATCACTCCTAAAGCATTGGCTAAGGAGAGGACTTGCAATGAACATATGAGCATTCTAAGTGAGCTCAGAGGTTTTAATGGGAAAAGGATTGCCCCAAACCTTCCAGAAATAGTTTTTGTCTATTTTTTGTCCTCAAGTTAAAATTGATGTGCATCAAAGTAAAAGATACAAATGTTGGAATTAAATAGAATTGAAATAACAATAGAAAATGGGAGAAATCTTTATTGGGTCAGGCAGCATCTGAGTTAATAGAGTTAAGCCCCTGTCCCACTTATGTGTCCTTGGCACGCTAATTACGCGACCTCGTGGTGGTGGTGTTGAGGCGCGGCGGTCCAGCAAAGGTTGCGCGCGACTTCATGCGCCCACACAGCCGTCTGGAGCGCGTGACGCCATTTGAAGATGGACACAAAATGCTGGAGTAACTCAGCGGGACCGGCAGCATCTCTGGAGAGAAGGAATGGATGATGTTTCGGGTCGAGACACTTCTTCAGTCTGGAAGAAGGGTCTTGACCCGAAACGTCATCCATTCCTTCTCTCCAGAGATGCTGCCGGTCCCGCTGAGTTACTCCAGCATTTTGTGTCTATCTTCAATTTTCTTGGCCCCGCTCTGGGAGTAGAAATGGGGGCGGATCCGGACCGCAACGGCCGTGAGCCCCAGGCCGAGCTCGGCAATCATTTGCCTGCTTCTGCTGCTGTTGGAGTTGACACGTTGCGTCGCGACAGGGTCTTGGGCCTGTCCCGCTTTGGCCGTCAGTTACGTGACAGGCCGGTGGCGTGCGAAGATTTAGTTCGCTACAAAATGTCGGAGCATCGGGCGATACCGTGCACAACTCCATACTCCTCCACGCTTCTCAGTGGAACCGGCCCCACGCGGCCACACGATGCCCGTGCGCCTCAACGCGACGACAAGGTCACATAATTTGTGTGCCAAGGACACGTAAGTGGGACAGGGCCTTTAACATTTCAGTCTGAATCATGAAAATGTATCCACAGTGTAGATGGTTTATGCATGCAACCTATAATGTAGCTACCTCAATACCACTAACCACGCCCAGTCATCTCAGTATAACTGTGATATCTTCCCCTTGCTCCTCCCTTGGTTCCCAGTCTTCTGTCGACACTGCCCTCGACTCTGAGCCCAGTATTTCGGTACTGCAGCAGCCTGCGCCTGCCATGCCCTGGACCTCGCTGGCTGCTGACATATTCGAATGGCGAGGCAAGCACTACCTGGTGTTGGTTGATTCATACTCCAACTGGTTCGAAGTGGACCTTCTCCCTGCTATCACCTCTGAAATGGTTATCAGTAAGCTGCGCAGACACTTTGCTACCTTTGGGTCCCCGGTCCGCTTGCAGACCGACAATGGCCGTCAGTTCGCCAGTGCAGAATTCCAGGCTTTCGCTGTGAAGTGGAACTTCACTCACTATACCAGCAGCCCCGAATACCCGCAGAGCAATGGCCTGGCCGAGCGAGCTGTCCGCAGTGCCAAGAATTTGCTCGAGCAGTCTCGTCTCTCCAATGGTGACTTCTACCTGGGTCTACTAAACCTTCGCAACATTTCACGGGACCCTACCATGCGATTCCCTGCCCAGCGTCTGATGTCCCGCGTGCTTCGCCCACCGATGCCGATCGCCCAACAATCCCTGGTGCCCAAGGTCCTCCAGCCTGCCGCCATTCAGCAACGGATTGCTCACAAGCATGAGGTACAGCACCGCTCTCACGACAAGTCCTGCCGCCCAAAAATGTCTTTCAGCTTTTGACTGAAGATTTCTCATTATCAGATGAGGGAGAAAATCATTTTTTACAGAGAAAATCATTTATTACACAGAGAGTGGTGAATCTGTGGAATTCTCTGCCACAGAAGGTAGTTGAGGCCAGTTCTTTGGCTATATTTAAGAGGGAGTTAGATGTGGCCCTTGTGGATCGGGGTATGGAGAGAAGGCAGGTACAGGATACTGAGTTGGATGATCAGCCATGATCATATCGAATGGCGGTGCAGGCTCGAAGGGCCGAATGGCCTACTCCTGCACCTATTTTCTATGTTTCTATGTTTCTATTATGGGGTATCGACAGAAAATAAATGCTTTTAATATATGAGGTTCATCTTTGTATTTCTACTTGCTGTATCCTTTATAAGCTTGACGAAAGATTATAGTCTGCATATTACTCTCCTTTATAATAGGCCATGTCTCACAAGTGATTATATTTAGGGCCTTCAGTTCTCCCTCTCCCCTACCCCCCACACTCTCTTCATTCCCAACGACAGCAAACAATGTCAAGATATTAATGATCAGATATTTGGCAACGTGCCATCTGAGTGTCAACATGGTGGATATCAGTGGGCTGAAACTGAAATCTCTTTATCATAGCCCAAGAGTATTTGTGCTGAGTGGGTTCTTAACATCTAACAAAATTCATTACTGAATGTGCAGACCGATACAGTTGAGATCAGTGCCCGGGCATTGGACATTAGGCACTATTAATGCACCCATTGAGTGCTCCCAATTGCTCAACCACGTAATGCAGAGTTACAAAAGACTGTGAAGTTTGGACGGACTTTCATTAATGTTTTCTCCCCTTTACCAATGCTTGGCCCTGACATGTCAGATGGTACATACTAACCCTGCTGCTTCTCTAACATGATGACTCGCCCACACTGATCCCTGCATGGAACCTGAGGCATGGAGGGAAAAGCAGGCTTGTGGAGGGGCTCTCTCCCATCACACCCATGGCCAAAGGTGGTTCTCAACCCTTGTGATCAGCAGCAACTTCCAGCCACAGATCGACGGGTCTTCAAGTGGTGGTTATCACTTCACAGATCATCAATTTGTGCACAGGGCTGCTCGCATTCCATTTCCTAATAAAAATAATGGGGAAAGCATATCTTGTATATTAAACTATGTGCAGAGAGAGAGGATGGGAGAACAATAATTCATACACAGTTTACTATTTCCAGCATGGTGAGCTGTTTATGAAAGTTTACAGGGAACATAGACCATAGAACAGTACAGCACCACAACACCCCATTTTGGCCCATCATGTCTATGTGGAACATTGTGTGCAGTTTTGGTCCCCTAATTTGAGGATGGACATTCTTGCTATTGAGGGAGTACAGCGTAGGTTTACAAGGCTAATTCCCGGGATGGCGGGACTGTCATATGCTGAGAGAATGGAGCGGCTGGACTTGTACACTCTGGAGTTTAGAAGGATGAGAGGGTATCTTATTGAAACATATAAGATTGTTAAGGGTTTGGACACGAAACATGTTCCCGATGTTGGGGTAGTCCAGAACTAGGGGCCACAGTTTAAGAATAAGGGGTAAGCTATTTAGAACGGAGACGAGGAAACACTTTTTCTCACAGAGAGTTGTGAGTCTGTGGAATTCTCTGCCTCAGAGGGCGGTGGAGGCAGGTTCTCTGGATGCTTTCAAGAGAGAGCTTGATAGGGCTCTTAAAGATAGCGGAGTCAGGGGATATGGGGAGAAGGCATGAATGGGGTACAGATTGGGGATGATCAGCCATGATCACTTTGAATGGCAGTGCTGGCTCGAAGGGCCGAATGGCCTACTCCTGCACCTATTGTCTATTGTCTATAGTCTATTGTCTATAATGATGCGAATCTAAACTAATCCATGTCTGCACTAAGTCTGCACATGGATTGTATGTCTCGATTTCCTACCTGTCTAAATGCCTCTTTAATGTTGCAATGTACCTACAGTCAAGAAAGCCAGTTGGCCTTCATTGCAAGAGGATTTGAGTTTAGGAGCAAGGAGGTCCTACTGCAGTTGTACAGGGCCCTGGTGAGACCGCACCTGGAGTATTGTGTGCAATTTTGGTCTCCTAATTTGAGGAAGGACATTATTGCTATTGAGGGAGTGCAGCGTAGGTTCACCAGGTTAATTGCCGATATGGCGGGACTGACGTATGAAGAAAGAATGGGTTTGTATTCGATGGAATTTAGAAGGATGAGAGGGATTCTTATAGAAACATACACCATCCTTAGAGGATTTGGCAGGCTAGATGCAGGAAAAATGTTCCTGATGTTGGGGGAGTCCAGAACCAGGGTTCACAGTTTAAGAATAGGGGGTAGGCCATTTAGGACTGAGATAAGGAAAAAAAATTTCACCCAGAGAGTTGTGAATCTGGGGAATTCTCTGGATGTTTTCAAGAGAGAGTTAGATTTAGGGCAAAGGGAATCAAGGGATATGGGGAAAAAGCCAGAGTGGGGTACTGATTTTGGATGATCAGCCATGATCATATTGAATGGTGGTGGTGGCTCGAAGGGCCGAATGGCCTACTCCTGCTCCTATTTTCTATGTTTCTTCGACTTCCAATGGCAGTGTGTTCCAGACACCTTAATGGCTCAATGGATATTTATCGTCACATATGCAATTAAGTATTACATAGTGAAATTCAATTTGCATATAATGCTGCGCCAACATGTTTGGCGCCATTTCATCTTCGAAGTCTGGATTCCCACACGCTCTTTTTACTGGAGCGGCTCTCGATCCTTTCCGCCGCCCATGATTGGCTCGGCCCGCGAACCACCTCTCTTCTGTTCGCTGGCCATCTTAGTGTCCCTGGGGAAACCTCCTGCAGCCTATTTAAAGGCGCTGGAGGCATTAACCCGATTCACCCCCACCCCCAACAAGCTTTCGAGCGGTTCCGCACCTGAGGAGTCTACCACAATAAATGCAAGAAATTTGCCATGTACAGTAAATCTCCACTAATATTTCCCGCCTCACCATAGACCTATGCCCTTTAGATTTTGATCTTTCCACTGTGGGAAAATACTATCTACCCTATCTATAAAGCTGTGTCATTATATTCTGTATTCTGGTATTTTTCTCTTTGCACTACCTGTTTAGTTGTTTTTGTCTTGTTTGTATTCATGTATAGCATTATTTGACTGGATAGCATGCAAACAAAGTTTTCACAGTATGTGACAATAATAAACCATTACTGACACCAATAGGGTGTAGAGACCAGAACTGCACACAATTCTTTAAATGTGGCTTCCCTACTTTTATACTCAATGCCCCTTACCATTGCAGGCAAGCATTCTTTACCACCCAATCCATTTGTGTTGTATGGACTTGCACTCCAAAATCCCTCTGAACATCCATACTCTAAACGCCTGCCATTCACTGTATATGTCACATCCTGTTGATTCCATTTCTGTAATGAACAATTAAAATGAGATATACCTTTTGGTGACATCATCACCTGCAGGAAATACAATTGGAAGGCACCATCTTTGCATCGCTTAATTGGGCAGACTCCTGCTGGCATTCGCCCCAAAGACTTATATATTGGCACAAAATGCTAGGTGTGCAATTTTTGCATTAAAAAAAAAAGACTAAAGTATGTCAAATTCATAGGTAAAAGAGTTCAGGAAATTTTTAAATAAATACATTTTATTGGCCAAGTATGTATACATACAAGGAATTTGCTTGGTGTAGTTTATCAAGACAGATTCATCTTGTGGTAGCGGGAGCATCTCACTTGACATGCTAGACGTTGGTGAGGCCGCATTTAGAGTATTGTGTTCAGTTCTGGGCATCATGTTCCAGGAAAGATGGTGTCAAGCTGGAACGGGTACCGAGAAGATTTACAAGGATGTTGCCACGACTCGAGGGTCTTAGCTCCTGATCTGCTTCTTAAGTGTACTCGTACATTATTATATTCCTCAAGAAATTTGTTTGATCCGGTTGCCTACTTCTGACATATGCTTCCTCTATCCTGAATAGATCCTCAATATCTTCATCATCCAAGGTTGCCCAATTCGAGCAGCCTTTCCCTTTCAAATCCCCCTGTCCCACTTGCCACTTGTCCCTTTTCCAACCAACAGCCTCATCTGATTAACCTTTCCAAGTTCCTATCTGCTGGAATACTGAACTGGCATCACTTCTCACCTGGGAATAAATGTCATGATGCCCCTGAAGGCATGTGAATATACCTGACATTAGCCATGCCATCAAAGTATTTTCCTACGAATTAAAACTGGGTGTGTTGCTGAACAGGAAAACCTTTTGTTGACAGTTCCACATCAGCCTTGGAACAACATGTGTTTCCTGGGAACATTAGAAGAGCAGAAGGCAAGGGCGGGGGGTGGGGGGGATGGCCATGTCCATGTGGTGAGAGGGAGAGTACATTCATTCGGGAGGCAGAAGCGTAGGAACAACAAGGAGGATGGGGGGTGGGGGGGGGGTGCAGTTATAATGATAAATGCACAGGGTAAATGCACAAGGATAAATTATAACAGGCAGTTATAAGGATAAATGCACAGGGTCTTTTACTCAGAGTAGAGGAATTAAGAACCAAGGGAAACAGATTCTAGTTGAGAGGCAAAAGATTTAAAAGGAACTTGAGGGGCAATTTTTTCACAGAGGGTGATGGGTATGTGGAACGAGCTGCCTGGAGACCCTCGAGCTGTCTCCTCCCATCCCCCCGCCCTCGGGCTCCTCCTCCTCCCTTTTTCCTTCCTTCTCCCCCCCACCCCCCATCAGTCTGAAGAAGGGTTTCGGCCCGAAACGTCGCCTATTTCCTTCGCTCCATAGATGCTGCTGCACCCGCTGAGTTTCTCCAGCATTTTTGTGTACCTTCGATTTTCCAGCATCTGCAGTTCCTTCTTGAACACGAGCTGCCTGGAGAAGCAGGTACTATAACAACATTTAATAGGCATTTGGACAGGTACATGGATAGGAAAGTGATAGGATAGAGGGATATGGGCCATGTCCGGACAGGTGAGACTAGTTTAGATGATCATCATGTTAAGTGTGGGCAAATTAGGCCAAAGGGCCTGTTTCCACGCAGTATTAGTCTGTGATTCAATATTTACCTATGGCATTAAATCAGATGAATTGCAACATAATTCTGCAAATTTGATGCTTGAAACCAAAAAAATAGAGATAATCTACTTGGCCAGACGGAAATGTTACCAATAATGTGCTGTTTTACAATAGTGAAGTAATCTTTCTGTTTATAATCAATTTGCAGTAGCATCCTCCCTAACTGTGGGGTAGTACTAATGATGTGCTTCAAATGCACCCACCTTACGATCTGTCCATAAAGCAGAGTATGGCAGAAATCTACATTAGGTCAGACAGCTTCTGAGAGTAACAGACAGTTCATATTTTGGTAGGATTCTTCAAAAGGGCGCTCTGCAGGCTTGATGTTGGAATGTGATGCTTGGAGGGAAAAGATGAATGTGTTTAACAAGCATTTCAGTGTTAAATTGTTTGAGTTTAGTGGAGAGTTTGACACTTCAATATATACAGTGTTATGTTCCTGAAGCATTTAAAACAAACACTTCTCACAACATAGTTTAAATCTGTATCCTCTGTTTAGCAACGTAAATTAAAATGGGGAGGAATGTCAGTGAAATGTGACCTTTCAGCAGGGGCCAAATGATTCACAGTAATTCACAGAAATCTTAGTTTCATGTATTTTAAATGCAATCTCAGTGAATTACAGACCATGACAGCTTGATCACCCTACTAGGGACCAGAGCTGTGGCAGTTACAAATAAAAGCATTATTCAGATTGGCATTATTTGTAAAATCTTTGAGCTAGTCATTTTGTGGAATGTCAATAGTGGGAAATGGAGCACTTTTTGAGCTCCAAGTATTGGGAGCAAGCTGTGCAAGCTCGGTCATAGCACAGGGTAAGGGTGTCTAGTTTACCAAAGCAAAATACTGCAGATGTTGGACAAATGAGTCTGAAGGGTTCTTTAATATGCATCATTTATAGCATAGTTATTGTTATCCAGCCCTACTATTGTACGCTTAATATGGGACGGAAATATTGTGCTTTTTTATGATCTTCACCTGAACTGATGAGAAATTGGATTGAGGCTACTCAAAGGGGCCTTATAGTAGCAGAACTATAAAAAGCAGGGCGGCACAATGGTGCAGCAAGGAGGCACAGTGGTGCAGCGGTAGAGTTGCTGCCTTACTGTGCTTGCAACACTGGAGACCCGGGTTCGATCCCGACTACGGGTGCTGTCTGTATGGAGTTTGTACGTTCTCCCCGTGACCGCGTGGGTTTTCTCCAATATCCTCGGTTTCCTCTCACACTCCAAAGACGTACAGGTATAGGTCAATTGACTTGGTAAATGTAAAAATTGTCCCTGGTGTGTGTAGGATAGTGTTAATGTGCGGGGATCGCTGGTCGGCATAGACCTGGTAGAGCCGAAGGGCCTGTTTCTGCGCTGTATCTCTAAACTAAACTAAACTCTTGAGTTAGGTTTGAAAATTAGATCTCAAAGATTTGAGTGGCATTTTCTACATGCAGAAGGTGGTGTGTATACGGAACGAGCTGCCAGAGGAAGCTGGAGAGGCAGGTACAATAGTGACATCTAAAAGTCATTTAGACAGGTACATGTTATTCATAGGTACAAGGTTGAGAGAGGTATGGGCCAAACACAGGCAAATGGGACTAGCTCAGCTGTAAAACCTGCTTGGGAAGATCGATTAAGGTCGAAGGGCCTATTTCTATACTTTATGACTATAAGACTCTTATTATTAAACATTTCAAACCTTGCCGTTATGCAAGAAATACCTTTTTGTAAAACTCTTGCTGGAACCCGAGGAGCCTATACAGTTTCAAGGTTGTCCCAACAATGAATGAGATCACCATTGATCTGTGGTATAGTCCCATCCCCTCCATCTTTGGTCAACTGGGAATACAGTATTCAATCATCTCAGGCTTATTTTGTTTTGATTTTAGTCTTGATGGTATTTTGATCACTCCTTCAAAAAATATTAATGTATGTAAAGTATGAGCAGTACTTCAACGTTAATTTAAAGTTTCATCATTAAATGAGCTTGAAATATTTGCAGACTCTCCAGTGATTGGGAATAGTTCATGAGTTTACAGGCAATGGATTTGTCATCCAGTTTGATAATGTTTTTTATTGCTCTGATTACGCAGTTCATGATAAAAATAGCTTATTGGATGTGAGCAATTCAATTTTGATTTTTTTAAATGTATTATTACTTTTCATAGATTATGTAAAAATCCTGAAATATGAATAACATGAGAGGTGATCTTATTTCTATCTGCAATATGCAATCACTAACTTTTCCTTGATGTGGTCATTAGGGAATGTTGCTGAGAATACCTTTTCATGGAGTTACAATGAATGAGCACTATTTTCTTCTATAAAACCATTTCTCAGTCACTGCGCTGACCTTCTCCTCCTCGCTATCATTCCACTGAATTTAAGCTCAGTGAGACACATTGCAGTCTATGACCATGATATAGACACAGGATTGATGTTTGCTAATTCCCAAAGGTGAGGGGGAGATGGCCCACAGATCATATTTTTGAGTATCGTCGGCAAGGATATACACATGCCGTGAATTAAACTGCGCCCAGTATTTCAAATTCACTCCTGAGGCCAGAAATTAATACTTTGAACTGCGTGATCATCCCTTCTCCATCGTTCTGACTGATGTGGGCACGTGGTACATACATACATCTGTTTCTAGTCTTGTGCGTTCACAATGTCATTCGGCTCTTGCGCATCTGTGCGGGTGTTAGCGGGCTGAGCCGCAAATTGTTTGAGCTGTCATCACATCCATCACCTGAGCTCCACTTGCCCTTTGGTTAGAGGTTGTGTGCAGAATTCTTCTGTGCCTCATAACAGATACAAACTTTGAAAACCAGTAGCTCTTTCGAGCCATTGACAATTCTAATCTCGTTTGACTTGAGGGAAATGATGAGGTTAAACAGCTGCTGTCATGAATATCCTAATGCAATGGATTATCCTCATTTTTAACAGCAAACTGCAGCAGTGTCTCGATGGACACAATGCTGTCCTAAAAGCTTTTGAATCTCTTTGGGAGATACAAAGCTTCAGGAAGGAAATCGATAGTTGAGGAGGATTGGGGATGATGTTACATCAGAGCAACTTAGTTCCTGCCAGGAAATATAAAGGAAAAAAATCAAAACACTGTGTGAACATGGCAATTTCTCATTTGTATTTGTGCACTAAAGTGAAATATTTCACATTTTACTACATTATATTCCATCTACAATGTTCTCAAGCACTCATCCAGTAGTTTATATCCTCAAAGTCTCTTAACATACTCCTCCCTACTCACAGTTCTATATAGTTTTGTACCATCAGCAGATATACAAATATGAGATTTGTTCCCTTCAGCCTAATTGTTGATATCGATTGTGCTGTAAATAACTAGAGCCCAGGTACCAATCTCTACGGCGTACTATTTGTCGCTCTTTGTGCATAACTGTGGGCATTCCTGGAAATGTTTGTGGTGCTTTGAAATTAGGATGACACAATCCAAAGTGGCAGCTCAGATTTTTTGCCCTGAAGACACGGGAGCGCAGAATCATCCTGTTCAAATAAGAAAGGTATTTGAGCTAAGGAAAAGGTTCAATAGAAATCATTTGGATTATCTAGCATCTAATTATGAAAAACCTCTGACTGTTGGAGCTGTAGCAATGTAACCAAAACGATCAGTTCTGCTTTCATTAGCAGGTTATTGATGTCGAAAATAGATGGTTTTTTAGCTGCCAAGGGGATAAGGGGCTACGGGGAGAGGGCAGGGATATGGACCTAGGTATGGTTAGTATAGTAGACCTGAGTGATCTCCTGGACAAATGTCGATCGCCTGGATTGGGGTCGGAGAGGAATTTCCCGGATTTTTTTCCCGAATTGGACCTGGGTTTTTATCCGGTTTTTTGCCTCCCCCAGGAGATCACGCGGTTCTTGGGGTGGAGAGGGGTGATAGCGGTATAAAGGGGAGGGTAGTGTCTTGTGTTCTGTGTCTTGTGTCTACTGTTTGTGGGTAAGTGTGTCTGTTTGGTGTTCAGCCATGAGTGAATGGCGGTGCGGGCTCGACGGACCTGGTGGTCTACTCTCGCACCTACTTTCTATGATTCTATGTCTAGTTAAGATCAGTATTAATTTGGCCTGATCTCCAGTAAATTACAAGTAACAGAACTAATTGCCCACCCCCGGCTGACTGAATTTATCCTCTCCCTTGGAGTGGAAACTGTGTTGCTGGACAGACCATAACCTTGAAGGTAACCTATTTTCACAGCAGGAACGAGGTAGAATATGTCCGTTAATGATAGAATAGATCATAGGGAATTCACACCCATCAAAGTAAAAAGAAGGCATTTTAATTGTGGAAAGACTAACTGCATGTATGTCAAGTCAAAGACTTCTACTTAATACCTTTGTTCCTGACCTCCCTGGGGAGGGACATGATCCATAGATGTGTATGGCTTGTACTGCAACGGCCATCTGTTAACTACTTGGTGGTGTGCACAGGGTGAGGGAGTGGGAGGTTGTGGTAGGGGGTAACTTGGATATTATGGATCATATAATCATGATTTATAAAATTGGGATATTCCTTTGAGTTATCTCTTCCTGTTGTGAGAACACATTACCTTGGATTCATGGGATGGCAGGACTTTCATATGAAGAAAGACTGGATAGACTCGGCTTGTACTCGCTAGAATTTAGAAGATTGAGGGGGGATCTTATTGAAACTTACAAAATTCTTAAGGGGTTGGACAGGCTAGATGCAGGAAGATTGTTCCCGATGTTGGGGAAGTCCAGAACAAGGAGTCATAGTTTAAGGATAAGGGGGAAAGTCTTTTAGGACCGAGATGAGAAAAACAATTTTTCACACAGAGCGTGGTGAATCTGTGGAATTCTCTGCCACAGACGGTAGTTGAGGCCAGTTCAATGGCTATATTTAAGAGGGAGTTAGATGTGGCCCTTGTGGCAAAAGGGATCAGGGGGTATGGAGAGAAGGCAGGTACAGGATACTGAGTTGGATGATCAGCCATGATCATATTGAATGGCGGTGCTGGCTCGAAGGGCCGAATGGCCTACTCCTGCACCTATTTTCTATGTTTCTATGTTTCCATGGTTGCCTTCCAGGCTATCAATAGTCAGCAGTAAAAGTGGAAAAAGCTGAAGAAGAAGCCTCATAAGTTGAGTGAGCTCTCCTTAGAATACACCTGGCCACCTGCCATCCCAGAGAATACAGAGGCAGATGGGACTGCACAGCAGCAATGGGTAGATCTGGTTAAAGAACCTCCACTGGCTTTTCTGGCCCTGCTCACATGGCACCATGTTTCTCATCGTACTTATACAAATGATACAATCGCAACTTAAAATGTGTGCCAGCTATGAATATTATGATGAATATTGTGATCAATGGGAATGAGTTTAGTGATATCAGTTTATAATTCTGAAATCAGGAAAAGTGCTATCTGTTTACAATTTCAAAAATATTTGAATTTTAAACTGTGTATAGTTTGACGCAGCTATCAATGATTCATCAAACATCATTCCTTGAGCAGGGAATTGATATCCATGATTGGCCTTGCTAAACTGGCTTGCAAAGTAAGTAAAGGCACTTAGGAGATATTGCTAGGCTTGTCATTAAAATGAGAGCGAATGTTACATTTGGAGGTTTGTGTGCAATTCTGGTCACATCAAGTCAAGTCAAGTATCCTTTATTGTCATTCAGGCTTTTCAGTCTGAACAAAATTTCGTGCCTTGCAGTCATAACATAGAATAAAATACCAAAACACACAATAAACACAGATTTCACATCCACCACAGTGAGTCCACCAGGCACCTCCTCACTGTGATGGAAGGCAAAAGTCTTAAGTCCTTGTCTCTTCCCTTCTTGTTCTCCCTCTGCGCTGAGGCGATCCAGGCCTCCGATGTTGTGACCCCGCCGGGTGATGGTAAACAAGTCCCACGGCTGAATCCGAGCTCCGCGAACGGGCCGGTTTAAATTCCGCGGCCCGGGGCGGTCGAAGCTGCCAAAGCCGCCGCCCTCCCAAGAAAGGGAATTTGCAGAGTGCTTTCGAGATGGATTCTTAGAGCAGCTGTAAAAGTAATTCCCTTCATGATTTTATACACCACCATTAGATCACACCTCAGCCTCCTGCACTCCAAATAATAAAGTCCTTGCTGCCCAATCTCTCCTATAGCTCAGGCCTTTGAGTCCTGGGAACATTCTCATAAATCTTCTCTGTACTTTTTTCTGTTTATTAACCTTTCCTAGAGCAGGATGACCAAAACTGAACACAATAGTCCAAATGCGGTCTCACCAATGTCCAACTGTAATCTATTAGAAACATAGAAACATAGAAATTAGGTGCAGGAGTAGGCCATTCGGCCCTTCGAGCCTGCACCGCCATTCAATATGATCATGGCTGATCATCCAACTCAGTATCCCGTACCTGCCTTCTCTCCATACCCTCTGATCCCCTTAGCCACAAGGGCCACATCTAACTCCCTCTTAAATATAGCCAATGAACTGGCCTCGACTACCCTCTGTGGCAGGGAGTTCCAGAGATTCACCACTCTCTGTGTGAAAAAAGTTCTTCTCATCTCGGTTTTAAAGGATTTCCCCCTTATCCTTAAGCTGTGACCCCTTGTCCTGGACTTCCCCAACATCGGGAGCAATCTTCCTGCATCTAGCCTGTCCAACCCCTTAAAAATTTTGTAAGTTTCTATAAGATCCCCTCTCAATCTCCTAAATTCTAGAGAGTATAAACCAAGTCTATCCAGTCTTTCTTCATAAGACCGTCCTGACATCCCAGGAATCAGTCTGGTGAACCTTCTCTGCACTCCCTCCATGGCAACAATGTCCCTCCTCAGATTTGGAGACCAAAACTGTACGCAATACTCCAGGTGTGGTCTCACCAAGACCCTGTACAACTGCAGCAGAACCTCCCTGCTCCTATACTCAAATCCTTTTGCTATGAAAGCTAACATACCATTCGCTTTCTTCACTGCCTGCTGCACCTGCATGCCCACTTTCAATGACTGGTGTACCATGACACCCAGGTCTCGCTGCATCTCCCCTTTTCCTAGTCGGCCACCATTTAGATAATAGTCTGCTTTCCTGTTTTTGCCACCAAAATGGATAACCTCACATTTATCCACATTATACTGCATCTGCCAAACATTTGCCCACTCACCCAGCCTATCCAAGTCACCTTGCAGTCTCCTAGCATCCTCCTCACAGCTAACACTGCCCCCCAGCTTAGTGTCATCCGCAAACTTGGAGATATTGCCTTCAATTCCCTCATCCAGATCATTAATATATATTGTAAATAGCTGGGGTCCCAGCACTGAGCCTTGCGGTACCCCACTAGTCACTGCCTGCCATTGTGAAAAGGACCCGTTTACTCCTACTCTTTGCTTCCTGTTTGCCAGCCAGTTCTCTATCCACATCAATACTGAACCCCCAATGCCGTGTGCTTTAAGTTTGTAAACTAATCTCTTATGTGGGACCTTGTCGAAAGCCTTCTGGAAGTCCAGATACACCACATCCACTGGTTCTCCCCTATCCACGCTACTAGTTACATCCTCGAAAAATTCTATAAGATTCGTCAGACATGATTTACCTTTTGTAAATCCATGCTGACTTTGTCCAATGATTTCACCACTTTCCAAATGTGC